>NW_020175047.1:1878490-1891018 GCF_003031525.2 Neophocaena asiaeorientalis asiaeorientalis
CATCTGGTCCTGGGCTTTTGTTTGTTGGAAGATCTTTAATCACAGTTTCAGTTTCAGTGCTTGTGACTGGTCTGTTTATATTTTCTATTTCTTCCCGGTTAAGTCTTAGAAGGTTGTGCTTTTCTAAGAATTTATCCATTTCTTCCAGGTTGCCCATTTTATTGGTATATAGTTGCTTGTAGTAATCTTTCATGATCCTTTGTATTTCTGCAGTGTCAGTTGTTACTTCTCCTTTTTCATTTCTAATTCTGTTATTTTTTAAGTTACCATTTTATTTTGTAAATTATTATTTTTTAATTAATTATTTTATTTATTTATTTTTGGCTGCGTCGGGTCTTTCTTGCTGCGTGTGGGGTTTCTCTAGTTGCGGCGAGCAGGGGCTAGCCTTTGTTGCAGTGCGCAGTATTCTCATTGCAGTGGCTTCTCTTCTTGTGAAGAACGGGCTGTAGGTATGTGGACTTCAGTAGCTGTGGCATATGGGCTCCGTAGTTGTGGCTCACGGGCTCTAGAGCGCAGGCTCAGTAGTTGTGGTGCATGGGCTTAGCTGCTCCACGGCATGTGGGATTTTCCTGCACCAGGGACTGAACCTGTGCCCCCCACACTGGCAGGCGGATTCTTTAAGCACTGTGCCACCAGGGAAGTCCCTCTATTTCTGTTGGTTTGAGTCTTCTCCCTTTTTTTCTTGATGAGTATGGCTAATGGTTTTTCAATTTTGTTTATCTTCTCAAAGAACCAGCTTTTAGTTTTATTTATCTTTGCTATTGTTTCCTTCATGTCTTTTTCATTTAATGTTGTTCATCTTTGTTTGTTTGCTCTTTAATTCTTCTAGGTCCTTGTTAAACGTTTCTTGTATTTTCTCCATTCTATTTCCAAGATTTTGGATCATCTTTACTATCATTACTCTGAATTCTTTTTCACGTAGGCTGCCTATTTCCTCTTCATTTGTTAGGTCTGGTGTGTTTTTACCTTGCTCCTTCATCTGCTGTGTGTTTCTTTGTCTTCTCATTTTGCTTAACTCACTGTGTCTGGGGTCTCCTTTTCGCAGGCTGCAGGTTCGTAGTTCCTGTTGTTTTTGTTGTCTGCCCCCGGTGGGTAAGGTTGGTTCAGTGAGTTGTGTACACTTGCTGGTGGAAGGGACTGGTGCCTGTGTTCTGGTGGATGAGGCTGGATCTTGTCTTTCTGGTGGGCAGGACCGTGTCTGGTGGTGTGTTTTGGGGTGTCTGTGAACTTAGTATGATTTTAGACAGCCTCTCTGTTAACAGGTAGGGTTGTGCTCCTGTCTTGCTGGTTGTTTGGCATGGCGTGTCCAGCACTCGAGCTTGCTGGTCGTTGAGTGGAGCTGGGTCTTAGTGTTGAGATGGAGATCTGGGAGAGCTCTCGCCGATTAATATTACGTGGAGCCATGAGGTTTCTGGTGTTCCAATGTCCTGAACTTGGCTCTCCCACCTCAGAGGCTCAGGCCTGATACCCGGCCTGAGCACCAGGACCCTGTCAGCTGCATGGCAGTGAATGTGGCGGTCTCCTTTCTGAAGTCAGATTATGAGGGTCTACAGTAGCTGTTCAGCTAGAACAGGCTGAATTGGGAGCAATTTGTCTACAAGGCTATCTTCCAGCAGCTGGTGGCTGAAAGAGTAGGTCGCTGCATGTGCTACCAGAATCTTGAACGTTTCTATAGAGGTCTTCACTGGGTTCAGTCATGGATTTGGTACAGATGGTCTCAAGAACACCTTAGTCTCTCAAGGTTGTGTGCTTGAAACAGCTCCTACGCCTGAGGGTCTACAAGCTGCAGGAAGACGAGAACACTCGGGGAGGCCTGCAAGCCATGATTCTTGCCACAAGCCCTGCTGCTGCCGTCGTGGAATCCGGCTTCCCCTGCCACTCTGCAATGAGTTTTCAGTGAAGATTTCTCTCTGTGCCGATGAGATTCATGCTACCTGAGTTGTCCAAAGCCATAGAGCACTTAATATGGGGGCTGGGGTACAAACCCAGCAAATCTGGCTCCAAGGTCTGTGTTACATCACCCAGTGAGGGTGGGGAAGCCTTGCACCTAAATGCCTCACCCCCGCAAGCCTCCTCCTCAAACCCGCACCACCGCAGGAAGAGTCACCTGCTTCCCTCACTCTTTAAAAAACACATTAATAGACTTTATTTTCTAGAGCCATTTTAGGTTCTTAGCAAACTTGAGTGGAAAGTGTTGAGTATTCCCACGTACCTTCCTTCATTCCATTATAGTAAATAAAAGTTCCATTATGTGGATATACCATGTTTTGTTTATCCATTCATCAGCTGATTGACATTTGGGCTGTTTCTACCTGTGGCTATTATGAATAATGCTGCTACAAATATTCATGTACTAGTTTTTGTGTGGACATGTGTTTTCATTTCTCTTGTGTATGTACTTAGCAAGGAAATTGCTGGATTATATGGTAACTCATGTTTAACTTTTTGGAGAACTGCTAGACCGTTTTCCAAAACAGTTGCACCATATTATACTCCCACCAGCAGTGTATGAAAGTTCCAATTTTTCATACCCTTCCTAACACTTGTCATTTTCTGTTTTAAAAAAATTGTTTTGGGACTTCCCTGGTGGCACCGTGGTTAAGAATCCTCCTGCCAATGCAGAGGACACGGGTTCCAGCCCTGGTCCAGGAAGATCCCACATGTCGTGGAGCAACTAAGCCTGTGTGCCACAGCTACTGAGCCTGCGCTCTAGAGCCCGCAAGCCACAACTACTGAGCCCGTGTGCCACAACTACTGAAGCTTGCATGCCTAGAGCCCATGCTCCACAACAGGAGAAACCACTGCAATGAGAAGCCCGTGCACCACAACGAAGAGTAGCTCCGGCTCACTGCAACTAGAGAAAGCCTGCACATAGCAATGAAGACCTGGTGCAGCCAAAAATAAATAAATTAAAAAAAAAAACTAAAAAAATTTTTAAATGTTTTTATAATAGCTATGTTAGCATCAACTGGTATCTCATTGTGATTTTGATTTGCATTTCCCTAATGACCAATAATGTTGAGCATCTTTTTATGTGCATTTGTATATCTTTTTTTGGGAGAAAACTCTATTCAAGTCCTACATCCATTTTTTTTCTTTAAAGTTTTTATTCTTTGTAAACACTTTGTAGCAACAAACATACAGAAGAAAGTCACCCACAACCTTACTATTCCAATAAGATAGCAAATCAATAAGATAGTTTCAGTGTTTCCAGGTTTCTTGTCTATACACATACTTTCTTTAACCCTATTTTTAAAATAAATAACATAAAACACCATTTTAGCCATATTTTAAATATAATTAACTATATTCACAATTCTGTGCCACCTTTGCCCCTCTACATCTACAGAATTGATCTTCTCAAACTGAAACTTCATATCCATTAAATACTAACTCCCCATTCACCCCCCAGCCCCGGGCAACCACCACTCTACTTTCTGTCTTTGTGAATCTGACTATTCTAGTACCGTGTACAAGTGGATATTTGACCTTTTGTGATTGTCTTATTTCACTTAGCCTAATGTCTTCAAGTTTCATCCATGTTGTAGCATGTGGCAGAATTTCCTTCCTTTTTAAGGCTAAATAATATTTCATTATGTGTATATTTCACATTTGTTTTATCTACCAACATTTCTATAATTCAGATAATTAGATTTTAGGTTCTCTTGGGATTTTTATGTAGACACACATATCATCTGTGGATACTGACAGCTTTGTTTCTTCCTACTTAAACTTCCAAGTGACTCATGGCTCTAGATTTCCTGTCCTCCTTCCCCTGTACACAGATTGCAAAGCCAAATTCTGCTAACCTAACTACAGCTTTGCTGCTTCTGGAGTTCTCTCCACAAACCCAGTAGCTGCTCTCCTCAGTGGAGAAGCTGTGCTGCTGTGGACAGGACCCTGCATGGTCAGGCCCTCCCTGGGTAGAGTTAGCCCACGTCCCCCTTCTCCTCTCCACTGCCTACACCTCAAGCTCATGCCAGACCCCATGGCTCAATTTCCACGGCCACCTCCAGAGCTAACTTACTTTTGCTCCCACAGTCTCCCTGCCATTCCAGACCCTCATTCTAGCTCTACCGGTTGAAATCCCACCAATATTTCCATGGATCCTCTTTTTTTTCCCCCTTTTAAAATTTATTTTTAATTGAAGTATAGTTGATTTACAATGGCGTGTTAGTTTCAGGTGTACAGCAAAGTGATTCAGTTATACATGTATACTCCATGGATCCTCTTTTTTATATGAAAGTCCCTTCCTGCCTCCCTAAGTCTGATATGATGGCTCAAAAAATTTCATAATGGGAAGGAATTAGAATGAGCTGAGCACAAATCCTGGTTCTAACCTTAATAGCTTTGTGATCTAGTCAAGTTAGGTGGCTTGGTCTCCTTATCTGTAGAATCAGAACACTGATGCACCCCTGAGGCTCTTAGTAGAACACAGTCAACCCTGAGTAACACTGAGTAAGCGCGCAGTGAGTGCTGGCTCTCTCCTCTCTAGTCTTTGTACAAGCAGCATTGCCACCCTACCCCGCTTCCTGAGGCATTTGCCCCACGCTGTTTTGCATCATGGGTCTATGTGTCCTGGTGTGACCCTCAACCAGGTATGAGTGTACTTACTTCTGAAGGGAAGAGAGCATGGGATTCGAAGCCGGACAAAACTGGTTCACATCATGGCACTCAGTTACCAGCTCTGTGGCCTCAGTTTACTCATCTGGAAATGGGAACTTTTGTAAGGTTTAAATTAAGTAAAGTATGTAAGAGCCTTGCTCATTGCCTGGCGTATAGTGATTGGATTATACACACATGTTGACCTGATTTGAAATTTTTAAAATTCCATTTTAACCTGCTTCTTTCAGATACAAATCTGTACTTTTCCACATGAGCAGTGCTGGGCAAGGGGTCACATTATTCACCATGTTATCTGGGTCACAGCTGATGTCCTCAGTAATGCTGCAACATCTGTGGTAGGACTTGTAATGTCCCCTAATCTCTGGTTTGTCTCTGGCAGCTGCGGAAAGTCAAGCAGTGTACAAAATGCAGTCAGTCTCTCTGGCTGGCAAATTATCTTCCCTCCAATAAATCCTGTCAGTCCTCTCCAAATGTGCTTGCTCTACACCTTGTGGGACCCATTGTTGACATTTCTCGGCTTTGGACCTCTCCCCACAACCATGCTTACAACTAGCTTTGCTAGACATTTTTTTAGAGGACGGGGAGATTTTTGTTTGGGGCCAGAGAAAAAGGCTGGACTTGCAGAGTGAAATTAATAGCTTGCCCTCAGGACATAGACATGTTCTATTTTGCCTTTCTTTGACAGCTATCACTTACTGAACATCTTCCTCAAGTCAAATAAAAGAGAAACATTCTGAAAACAACATTTGTCTCATAGAGATTGTGGCCACAGAAGCTGATACCTGACTTAAGTCCAAAAATAATTTCAAGTGCAAGAGGGTGGCTGGGGGGCCAGCAGGATGGAGAGTGTGAAGGTCCTGGACCTCCAGGGCTTTCCTCTGTGTCAAAAACATAAAATAAAATCTGATAGAATTACAAAAAGAAATTGACAAATCTACAGTTACAGTAGGAGATTTTAACACACCGCTATCAGGAACTAGCAGATTAAATGGATATAAAATTAGCAGGAGCTGAACATTTTGAACAACACAATTAAAAGCTTTACCTAATGCGAGAGTGGCAAACTTTTTCTGTAAAGGATCAGATAATAGTAAATATTTTATGGCCACATAAGGTTCCCTCACCTTTGTAGCATAGAAGCAACCATAGATAGTAGCTAAATGAAAGAACGTGACTATATTCAAATTAAACTTTACAAAAACAGCCTGCGGGCCAGATCTGGCCCTAAGGCTATAACTTCCAGACCCTCTGACCTAATTGATAAAGTCATTTACCCAACAATAAAGAATATACATTTTAATCAAGTACCCCGGGCCATTTAAAAAAATAATCATACAAGAGAAACAAAGAAAGCTTCATCAAATTTCAGAGTCAATAACCAATGACTATTTCTCTGATCTCAATATAATTAAATTAGAAATAAACAATAGGAGTATAAAAATATATTTGTAAATGTACTCCTAAACAGAATGGTCACGCTACTCTGTTTTAACAGCATAATTCGTAGTAGCAAAAGATTTAGGACAACTTAAGTGCCCATCAATAGAAGAATGGATAGAAAAGGAAAATTATGATATAGTCATACAATGGGATATTATACAACAGGTAAAATAATTGGTGTGAATTTAAATGGATCAAAAAAGATAATGAGAAAAGCAAGCTCTAGAATAATAAATACCATTTATATAAATTTTAAAGCATGCAGATATTGTTTATGAATATTATTATTTATGGATATTATGGGAAGGGATATTAAAATGGGACTTTTCCTGTTTACTAAATCATGACTACATCTCTTAGACTGAAAACATTTGTCCATTCTACAGAGATTATATGTGTGGCAAATCATGTTCTCCAAGTCTGTGGCTTTATCTTAATTTTTTTTAAATAGTAACTTTTGAGAAATAATCATGAAAAAATTTTAAGTTGTTGAAATTATCAGACTTTCTTCTTTGTGTGTATGTCTTGATTAAGAAATCCTTCCCTGCCCTGCACTATTCACAATAGCCAAGACATAGAAACAACCTAAATGTCCACTGACAGACAGATGAATGGATGAAGAAGATGTGGTATATATATATACAATGGAATACTACTCACCATAGAAAAGAATGAAATAATGCCATTTGCAGCAAAATGGATGCAACTAGAGATTATCATACAGTGAAGTAAGTCAGAAAGAAAGACAAATACCATATTATATCATTTGTATGTGGAATCTAAAATATGACACAAATGAGCTTATCTATGAAACAGAAACAAACTCACAGACATAGAGAACAGACTTGTGGTTGCCAAAGGGGAGGGATGGTGGGAGAGGGAAGGATTGGGAGTCTGGAATTAGAAGATGTAAACCATTATATTTATACAGAATGGATGAACAACAAAGTCCTACTGTATAGCACAGGGAACTACAGTATATTCAATATCCTGTAATAAACCATAATGGAAAAGAATGTGGAAAAGAATGTATATACATGCAGTGGTTGAGCGCTTTGCTGTACAGCAGAAATTAACACAATATTATAAATCCACTATTCTTCAATAACATAAATTAAAAAGAAAGAGAAATCCTTCCCTACCTCAAGGTCATAAAAATAAGACATTCTCCTACATTTTATAAATAAATATAATATATATATGTGCTATAGACTGAATGTTTGTGTTTCCCAAAATTCATATGTTGAAACTTAATCCCCAAAGTGATGATATTTGGAGGTGGGCCTTTGGGATGTGATTAAGTTATGAGGGTAGAACCCTCCTGAATGGGATGAATGCCCTTATGAGAGAGACCCCAGAGAGGACCCTTGTCCCTCCTGCCATGTGAGGATACAGTAAGAGGACGACCATTTATGAACCAGGAAGCAGGTTCTCACCAGATGCATAGACCTTGCACTTCCCAGCCTCCAAAACGATGAGAAATAAATTTCTGTTGTTTGTAAACCACCCAGCCTATGGTAACTTTTTTATAGCAGCCCAGATGGACTAAGACTGTATATATATATGTATATATATATACATATTTCTCCACCAGCTTACCAGCTCAGACAATTTATTTCATCTCTTTGTACCTGATATTCCCTCATTTATAGATGGAGGTTTGTAAAAAGGGGGTTAGTAATAGTACTTTCCTTATAGGATTTTGTGAGGAATACATACATTAACTTTTTTTAAAAAAATAAATTTATTGGGCTTCCCTGGTGGCGCAGTGGTTGAGAGTCCACCTGCCGATGCAGGGGACATGGGTTCGTGCCCCAGTCCGGGAAGATCCCACATGCCGTGGAGCGGCTGGGCCCGTGAGCCATGGCCGCTGAGCCTGCGCGTCCGGAGCCTGTGCTCCGCAACGGGAGAGGCCACAGCAGTGAGAGGCCCATGTACCACAAAAATAAATAAATAAATAAATATATTATTTATTTTTGGCTGCATTGGGTCTTTGTTGCTGTGCACAGCCTTTCTACAGTTGCGGTGAGTGGGCTTCTCATTGCGGCGGCTTCTCTTGCTGCAGAGCACGGGCTCTAGGAGCACGGGCTTCAGTAGCAGTGGCATGTGGGCTCAGTAGTTGTGGCTCATGGGCTTAGTTGCTCTGCGGCATGTGGGATCTTCCCAGACCAGGGATCGAACCCGTGTTCCCTGCATCGGCAGGCAGATTCTTAACCACTGCACCACCAGGGAAGCCCCCGTACATTAACTTTTCTTAAGCAAATGTTACTACAGGCAGGTCCAGGCAGGAATCACCTATTGCTCCATTTCTCCAGGCTAGGAAGCGTCATCCTCCCCTTCCCCCAACAAAGCAGAGACTACCCAGTCACCTCTTTTAGAAAGTTTATGATGATTGCACATTTTGCCTCTTCTTTTCATTGGAGATTAGGTACAGAGGGGTTAGGAGGGAGCAAAAAATAGGAACAGACTATCGGAGGCCACTACAAGCTGAGAACCAGAGAACGTTTCAAGGTTTAATAGCAACTTGTCTTTGTAGAGGACTTTTATGATTGCAAGCACATACATGGAAACGTCCTCTTGTAGTCTTTGAACATCAGAATAGGAAGGATCCTTAGATATTGCTGATCAGACTCTTTAATTGAAGCTGAACTCCCTGTTCCTATTTGCACCTGCCTTTCTCTGTGGAATGCAGAGTGGGAAAGAACATGGTCCAGGCCCTAAGAGACAGAACACACAGACTTCATTCAAAGCCAGGCAGACACAAGTTTATATTCTGGCTCTACTGCTTATCAGCTGTAGGACCTTGGACAAGTTTGTTTGTTTTTGCGGTACGTGGGCCTCTCACTGTTGTGGCCTCTCCTGCTGCGGAGCACAGGCTCTGGACGCGCAGGATCAGGGGCCATGGTTCACGGGCCCAGCTGCTCTGCGGCATGTGGGATCTTTCCGGACCGGGGCACGAACCCGTGTCCCCTGCATCGGCAGGCGGACTCTCAACCACTGCGCCACCAGGGAAGCCCTGGACAAGTTAATTTTAAGTGAATTTAATTTCTTCAAATCTCAGTTCTCAACTTATAATATGGAAGAATGATAGTATCTTTATTACAGGGCTATTGTGAGACTTAGAGATGTGAAAGGCAGAAGAATACCTGGCATATAGTAGGATTACATCATCAGGATTACGATGTCCCCCCAACAGTCATTAGGTTCTGCTTGGACCTTCAGAGATGAAAAACCACTTAAATGAGGAACCACTTAAAATGTCTCGCATAGCTCCCAGAATCAAGAGGTTGTATACAATCTGCCCAAAGATGCTTGTGCCATAATTTAGATAAGTTGCCACCTTGATTGATCTCAAATTCTGTCATTGGCATACTTCTCTGCAGTGACAGGAAAAGAAGGCATTTTGCTGGTTGGCACCCAGGCTCCTTTCCCCAAAAGCACGCTTCTTTTATCAGCCATTTCTCCATCTGCTCTTCTCTGCAGCAGAAGCTTTACAGTATAGATGTTCCCAACTGGAATGGGAGCACATGGCTTGGGTAAATGCAATTAGTGCATTCCTAAGGAAAACAGAATAAACTATGCAGAGCCCGAGTGCTTGGCAGCTTTAGAAAAGTGTTGTAAGATATGTGCTCCAGTACTGTCTCTCTAATTAAAAAAAAAAAAAAAAAAGCAGATGGAGATTATGGTAATTAAAATGTAGAATCATTAAAAAAACAAAGCCAAAAAAAAAAAAACAACCCACCAAGGACAATGGTCATACTTTCTGGTTTTATGCTCAATCTTAAAGCTTTGAAATTTCTTTTATCAGATACAAGTATCTATGTAGAAATTTACAGATCAGAGGAGCTCAAGTAAGAAAAACTACACAAAAACCTCAGCTATCATCCCAAATGATGCTTTTCTATGCCCTCACAGACGGAGGCAGCAGGAAGATGGGGCTCTTTGCACTGTCTAGGGTCCCTGTGGGTGCTCCTAAAACACCCAGGTGCCCAGATGGAAGGTAACTTAAAGGAGCACATACGAGAGTTTTGTGACCTTGGGAGTCACCTTAACTCCTGGGCCTTAGGTTTCCACTGATGAAATTGGAATAAAGAATTTTTAAGAATTCTCATGGTTCTGAGTTCATACGAACCTAATTTTTCTTGAATTGATAAGGACATCAGAGGCAGAATAACGGTAACTAAGAGCTTTACGTAGGTTATATCATTCTTTTTCTTCACAACAACTTGTTACGATAAGGGCCCATGGTCCACACTTTCCTGAAGAGGACACGAAGGTTCAAAGTCACTAACTGATTAGCCTTCGATAGCTATTAATGGTCCAATCTGGATTTGAACCCAGATGTGTAGGAGTCACTAAGTCATGCTTTTTTCACTTAAAGAAAATATTCCTTGGGTCCTCACGGTTAGGAAAATGGAAATGCTGGTGGTAGTCATTAATTCTGTCATTTTTCAGATATTTATTAAGTACCTACAGTTGCCAGACCCTGTGCTAGGAGGTAGAAATACAGTGGGAACACCCATATGACTACCCATCCTACAAAGATTGAAGGCATTATTGTTACCGCTCTTCGTGGCTAAAGAAGAAATGCAAAAATAGATTTTGATCTTTCTTAAATTGATACAGCCATTATCATTTCCAGGCTCTTCAGGTTCCTTACTTTTTTTTTTTTGCGGTATGCGGGCCTCTCACTGTGTGGCCTGTCCTGTTGTGGAGCACAGGCTCCAGACGCGCAGGCTCAGCGGCCATGGCTCACGGGCCCAGCCGCTCCGCGGCATGTGGGATCTTCCCGGACCGGGGCACGAACCCGTGTCCCCTGCATCGGCAGGCGGACTCTCAACCACTGCGCCACCAGGGAAGCCCTCCTTACCTTTTTTTGATCTTCACAATGAGAGAGAGAGGAAATAGTGCAGATGGTATTATCCTCATCTCCCAGATAAGGAAGCTGAGGCTCAGAAAGACGAGTAGCAAAACTTGAGTCTTCCCAGGCCATGTCGGATGCTCTTATTATATTACACAAGGCAGTCTCCTGCATCCAGTAGGAAAGCATAATTACTGTTGAATTCAGCTAATAAATCTTTTGTTCACTTGTTTTTCTGTGCGATGCCAAGTCGCTTCAATGGCAGTTTTCATTTTCCTCTGCCCTTTGTAGGCACAGGCAGGTCTGCCCGAGATGTTCCTGGGCTGAGGCCCACTCTGGCTGTTTCCAGGTTGTAGACAGAGGCTCTGGGCTGGTGCCTCATAACCCACGCAGTGGTAAAGGGCTCAGCTGTCACTGCCTCTCATCAAGTTCACAGCATTTTGGACACGCCTCTAATCCAACTCAACTTGTATCCACATTTATGGTGTAGAAAATAATCTCAGCTATTAGGACCATAATTTGGGGGTCCTTCATTCAACCCACAGTCCTTCTCCAGGGATGGGCACCATGTTTGAAGAGAGGCACAAATGAACAGAAACCAAATGAGTGGGGACACATCTCAGAGTCCATGTCGGCTGAGATGTAATTGATACCAGGGAGGTTTTGCCTGGACAAGAGAACACATGGGTGGATGAAGAAGGAGGTGGTGAAAATAAATATTGATTTACTATTCATATGTGTCAGGCACTGTATGAGGGTCTGGAAAAAGAGCTACATTCTTGCCCTCAAGGAGCCTATGCTAAATGAGAAATACTATAATAACTTGCTTTTTTTTTTTTGAGGGCTTATCTTGGCCAGGTACTGATCTGAGAATGTCATGTAAATGATCACATTTAATTCCCCCAATACCCTCTAGGAGGCAGCTATGATTATTATCATCTTCATTTTGCAGGCAAGAAGACCGGCACAGGAGTAAAGAACTTCCTCGGGCTTTAGGATCAATCAGTGGCACCTGGGAGCATTCAGCCTGCAGCACCGGTGTGTGCGCTCAGTTGCTAAGCACCGCCCTTCTGGAGTCCAAAGAGGTGGCTGCAGTGTGTAAAGCCCTCGCACACACACTGCCCCATTTGAGGCCCACAGTAGTTCTACGAGGGGTGTGTTGTCACCACCATTTTACGAGTGAGGGATCTGTGACTTGGGCAGATGAAGGCATTTGCCCAGCAGGTTAGAGTCCAGAGCCTGGCCTGGCACCCACCGCAGGACCCAGGCTTAGCATCTCCTTTGTGTGTATTTGAAAATTTCCTTGCAGTGAACAGGTACTCTTTTATGACTGTAAAAACAGTATTGAAGCAGAGAAAGTGGCTTTTCCTCCTTGACGTTTCCCATGGTTAGCTCTGAGCTGTGAGGGCAACCTGTATTTAGGATGCAACATCCATGGCACTTGGTGATCGTGTCACCTGGGGGAACAAGGTACTCTTACATTTTTCTCCTTAACAAGTTCAGACTGTGAATTGTGTTGCTAGCGGCATCAAGAACCACCCCAGCATTTCTAGTCAGGGGTCAGTCTCGGATGCCTTTCCTTCTGTGTGCCGGCGGGGGGG
>NW_020175047.1:1891051-1927250 GCF_003031525.2 Neophocaena asiaeorientalis asiaeorientalis
GGGAATCTCAGAGGCGGGATGTGCTTTTCCTTCTCAATTATCCACTCATCTTAGGGCAGGCTGCTCTACTTTGAAAACAACATCAATTGGACCCGAGCACTCACTTTTTTCTCTTTTTGCAGTTTGCTAATTATCTCTGAATGTTACCAGCAGCAGGGACTTGATTCTGTGGCTTATGGCACTGGAGGAGGTCAGAGGCCATTTGGACCAACTCCTTTGTTGGAGAGGAAACTGGGGATATGGAGGGACTGCGGGGGCTGACATGGTTTGCTCCTCTGGTGAGTAGTGTCACCTCTTGGCTCTCTTTTTGCTACCTACACACCTCACAGCTCTCCTGTAAGCAAGCAGGAACCTATTGGGCCTTCCCAGGGCAGACCTCCACCCCCGTATCCTCTGATGTAGCTCCTCTCTGACGTACCCAGATAATAGTATCTCATGCATATTTCCTGAGTTTTTTGGATGCTAAAAACCACCACCATGTGGAAGAAATTAACTATGTGACGATCATGAGCACGTAGCCCCCAGACCTGCTGGGGCCTAAGGAGGGATAATGTTTACCACCCTGTTACCTCAACATCAACCAACCAGAGAACTGTGCATGAGCTGATCACGTACCCTGGGATGCCCCTCCCTCACCGAGCCTTTAAAAATGCTTTGCTGAAACCCTTCGGGGAGTTCAAGGTTTTGGGGGCATAAGCCACCTATTCCTGCTCCGCCCTGCAATAGACTTTTCTCTGCTCCCAGCTCTGATGTTCCCGTTTGTTTGGCCTCACTGTGCGTCGGGCATGGGAACTTGTGTGCAGTAACACTCCTAGCCCACCTCTTTCTTCTTTCTTTTTAAATTGAAGTTGAATTTATTTACAACATTGTGTTAATTACTGCTGTATAGCAAAGTGACTCAGTTATACATATATACATTCTTTTTCATATTCCTTTTCATTATTGTCACAGGATATTGAATATAGTTCCCTGTGCTATAGAGTAGCTGTTGTTTATCCATCCTATATACACCAGTTTTCATCTGCTAATCCCAAAGTCCCAATCCATCCCTCTCCCACCCCTCTCCCCCTTGGCAACCACCTATCTATTCTCTATGTCCATGATTCTGTTTCTGTTTCATAGATAGGTTCATTTGTGTCATATTGTAGATTCCACATATAAGTGATACCATATGGTATTTGTCTTTGTCTTCCTGACTTACTTCACTTAGTATGATCATCTCTAGTTACACCACCTCCTTCTTTTAAGAGGTAATGAAAGAGATGCCAGAAAGGTATGTGACTTGCCCAAGGCCAACAAGTGAGTGATACAAATGGACCAGAGGCCAGGCCTTCTAGCTCCCAGTTTCAGCAGTTGGGTACTAGCTGGGTGAGGCCAAAATGGGCTTTTCTACTGCCCATTGTTACCCTGTTTAGCTTAAGCACGTGTTTCTCACAGAGGAAACACAAATGAAACAACCAGACGTATGAGAGAGGAGAGAGAGAGAAAGAGAGAGAGAGAGAGAGAAAATTTTTCTAAAAGTAGGTACAGAACTCCCCTCAGCGAGAGAGCAACTGTTGTGGGAAGAAACCACACTGGGCTCTTTAGGAGAGCTGAGTCCTCATGAGTATCTGCTGTCACCAGAGAAGGGGGATGAACCATCTGACTAGCCGAGAAGGGAACTGCTGGAGTGCCAAAGGGAGTGTCTGACTTTGGGTCCCTCCAAACCCAAGCCAGAGACAAGGGGTAGGGTGCAGGCTGTTTATCTGAGAGGTGAGCCTAGGGAGCACAGGTGAGGGAAGGAGGGGAGGGGCAGGGAAGGAAGAAAGCCCTAGAGGTACTTTACTGAGGAGGTCGCATGTGGGCAACGGGGGCTCAGTCCCAAAGAGACTGAAGGACTGGATTGAATGTCCCTCATAGTTGTCCCATCTGGAGTCAAGGAGGCTGGAGTATTTCTCTGGGCTCTTGTCCCTCCTTGGTTGAAGATTAGTCCTGGCCGGCACCTCGGGGCTGCCCTGGATGGGTTGAATAAATTTTAGGTGCTGGAGAAAGCCCACAGTTGGAGGAGTAGACACAGGTGGAAAGCTGCAGTGTTGCGGAAACAACGTACTGTAGCTGTCGGGGGACTCAGAAGTGGATGAAGGGTATGCAGGCTGGGGTCCGTTACCGGGCATGGTCCATATTGGAGCCAGGGAGATGGCATAAGTCAGCATTCTGTGCTGGGCTGTCTCCCTGTCCCTCTCACCTCTCTGAAACTCACAAAATCCTTTTGGGGAAACAAGTGAAGGGATTGAGGCGTGCATCTGGGGTGATGCGGGGCAAAACAAGGGCAGTTGCACAGTCCCTGGCACTGGATCATGAGAGCACAGGCCTCAGGAATGGGCCAGACCCTAAGGGGAGCCTCATCTGCTTCCAAGGGCAGGGCGACTAGGTCCTATGGGGCATCTGGCTTCCATAAACAGAGCTTCTGCGGCCTCTTCAGGCACTGGAAGGGGTGATGAGGGAATGGGTGAGTTTCATCCCACTAGAATTGGGACCCCCCCCATGCCTGGGCCCAGGGCCCACTTGCTCTGTGAGGTCTGTGAGCGGTTCTGGGCGTGAGCTCTTTAGTCCCCGTCCATAGGTGGCCAGCTGGGCACTTCAGGCTGCAGGAAACTTTCCAGCTGAGATGAGCCCTTCACCAATGGCAACTTCGTGCCAGGCAATGGTGTCCCGTACAGATGGACGGATATCCATGGGGAAGCCCATTAGAAAAGAGGGGATGAGAGCTACTCCTGCCAAAGCACTGATGATGGGCATGGTTTTTCTACTGTTGAGACACATATCTGCTACCATGACATGGGTTGGGTGGTGGGAGGATAAACTTGAATCTCTTTCTTAAGTGAAGGAAAGGCTGCTAAGACCCCAAAGGAAAAAGCAAGATGGAGGAATCTGGTTCCTTTGGATTCAATGTATATCCCTCTGCTGCTGGGGCCAAAACGGTCACCAGCACAGCTGGCTGGGTGGTGCTTGGACTCCCTGCTCAGGGCACAGCTGACAGCAACTTAGACGCCATGCTGTCTGTCCCCGGGTCTTTTATCAGAATTTCGTCCCTGTCACTCTGTCAATACCAGCATCCCCAACAACTGGACCGACAGCCCCCAGGCAGAGAGAGACTCTGCCTGCTGAACAGGACAGTGCACTGGGCTTGGAGGTGGGGGACCTGGGTTCGAGCCTCCGTTCTCCCACTGACTGGCTCTCTAGGCCTTGCTGTCCTTGTCCACAAAGTCAGGGAGTCAGACCAGAGATCTCTGTTTCCTCTTCCCCATCGGGAGGTGATGCTCTCTCATTTTATTTTTCCCTGGAAAGGAGATCTGAGATTGAAGATCTACTTTGAGAAAAGGCTTTGTCACTTACTTTAGCTGCTGCTTTGGCCTCTCTGAGTCTGTGCGCTCATCTCTAAAATGAGGATAATAAAGCTGCTCTTGCTAACTCACAGGGCTTTAGGGAGAAGATCAAGTGGGATAATGACTGTAAAAGTGTTCTATAAAGTGTATAGCACGTCATTCGTCCATCAAATGATTATAGGCATCTATGTCTGTGTTGGTTCCTGAGAAGATCAGGATAAGATAGAGTCCCTGCCCTTGTGGGGCTTTCAGTTTGAGGTGGGTATCAACAAGTAAGCACATAATTAAGTTACTGTGACCCATCCTAACAGCAATTACAGGTTACCACGCTATGAGAACACAGAAGACTTGGTGGCGCCCACATGCAGGTCGACACACACACTGATGCATACACCTAACAGGAAAGTGATACATTTATCCAGTCACCAAACATTTCTAGAATTCCTGCTCAGTACATGTGTATCTCTCTCCTGGTTCAGGCATGAGCCTTCCTGGCTCCTATGTCATTGTTTGTTCTCTCTGTCTCCTGTTGCCTGAACTATTTTGGCATGCCCTTCTTTCCAAGCCACAGAACAGACCAGGTCTGCTGTTCTTTCTTGGGCAAACATCCCATAGAGGGAGTAGGGCCAGCTTCCCAGGAAGTACAGGCTGTTCTTGTGTGCATGTGGCCTCAGGGACCAGAGGTCTTCCAAGCCTAACATGCTTCTTTGCATATATATTATTGTTGACGGCATGGCATGCATGGCAAAGGAGCCCAGAGATCTCATCTCTCCCTCTCCCACCGTGAACTGCAAAGCTCCCTTCTATCTGCCAGGTATATAAAGAGCTATGCACTGGCCCAGCCTGGTGGCTCCTACCAGATGGCAGGAAGCAAGCCTGCAGGAGATCAGAGGAACTGCCTCTTTAAGAACACTTGAGCTTATGGGAAAGGCCAGACTGGTGGTGACAAGCAGTGAGACTGCCCACTGACCACCAGTGGTCCAAGAAGGTGTCCAGAGGAGACCAACCACCCCCCCACAGAAGCACTTCTTTGTCCAGCCCTGGCCACTTCTGGCAGTGCTGCTGCATCTAATCTACTCATCTTTCCCCCCATATACCCCAAATATCCCTGTGCTTTTGGCTTTTATAGGAGAAGCTCTCTTAGCTACCTTCATGTTATGGCCTTGTCAAGTAAACTGGGGCTATTTCCTCTGTAAGTGCTCTGATGGATGCCTGTGAGAGGAAGAGTGCTTAGAGCTAAGAGGCTACTCTCTGGTTTGTGTGCAGACTTTCACTCCCACTAACTGAATTTCTGGTTATTAGTCCCTACTTATCAAGAGTCAGTTCAGTGTGATCCTCACCTGTTTATTCCTGCTGTGGTTCAATAAAATATTTTATAGATTGATGAAATAGAACTTACTTCCATAAAAGATGAGTTGTATTTTTTGGAAAAGCTTCCATAGAGTTGAAGGAGTTTACAAAAATACTGTCAAAGGTACAGGTGAAATGACTGGATGTTGATGTGATGGTCCTTGCACATGTCACTTTTGCTAGCATCTCACTGGCCAGAACTTGGTCACATGGCCAGGCCTGGCTGATGCAGGTTGGGAAATGTAGTCTTTATTCTAGGAAGCCACATACCCAGCTAAAATCTGGGTTTCTAGCACTTCAAGAGAAATTAGGAGAAGGGTTATTGGGGATAACTGGCAATCTCTGCCCCAGTATATGTAAGGCTTTTGTTTTTCTCTAATTCTCTGACTTAACCAATCTGTTTTTGGGGGAGGGCGGGTAACTGACAGATTCTTAGACCAGCTATCCTCGAATAAGAGGACAGTTACAGTATAGCTTACCTTCTTGGGACTCTCTCACCATACTCTCCCCCTGCCTAAGTCCTATGCAGCCTTTGTTCATTCATTGTTTCTATCATGCATCTGTTTATTTAGTCCGTAGATGTTTACTGTTGTGCAAGACATCAGCACTGAGGAGACCGCGACAGGCAAGGGACGCAGTGTCCCTGCCTAGTCAGGGAGACAGGGCTCGGGGACGCTGTGCAAGTGCTGTGGCAGGGACGTGTACAGAGTCCTGTAAGAACGCACAGAAGGGGATAAGGGTTAGGGAAAACTCCCAGGCGGTGTCAGTTAGGTGAGTGGTGGGAATGAGGGGGCAGTGAGATGAAGGAATATTATGGCTGTGATCACGCTGAACACTAATTTGGAAGTTAGCACTCACTGGCCCCTGCTTCCTCTCCTGTCCCCTTCCCCCAGGTGCAGTTTGGCTTCCTTCCAGCCTTGCCACACCGTCTTCTGACTAGGCATGCTCCCTTACCTTCCATGCCCTCTGCCCACCCTTGTCCCCCTGTCTAGATTGCTTTCCCCGTCTTATCATGCTGACTGTCTTCTACTCATCCTGCCAGGTCTGGCTCAAATAAGCCTCCCTCTGGGCGTGTTCCCCTGACTCTGCCCACAGGGGTAACCTCTCTTGCCTTTGGGTTTTCCTAGCACTTTATAGATGCCTCTAAAATATTGCCTGTCTTACTGTTTCATTTGCTTGTCTGTCTCCCCCAGCAGAATGAGAGCCCCTCGGGGGCCATCATGTGCTTTATTGTTGTCCACGATGTGCACGTACCCAAGGGCAGAGTCTTTAGTAGGCGCTCAGCAATGTTTGAGGAAGATTCAGGAATTTGGAGGAGTAGAATGACCACTGGACTGGGAGTCAGAAGTCTTGTTCCAGCTCTACCTTTCAACCTAGCGCATGCCATTGGACAGCTCGCCTTCTCAGTTTGAAGCTCAGTTCCCCACGTATGAAGGAGGATTGGATTTCATTAATTGCTGTGATGGTTATGCAACCATAATTTAAAATGTTCACCCCTCTTACAGCCACCTTCCTAGAACAGACGTCGCTGGTCTTTGAATCACTTTGCAACTGTGGTCACAACTGAAGACTGGAGACTGGATGGATGTGAAGGAGGCCAGCGGCCTCTGAGGGGGCCTGGCCTGAGATCTGTGCCTTAGGGGAGGGGAATCATGGGTGAGTAACTACACCAGTCAGATGAGGAATCTGTAGGCAGGGTGCAGCAGGTGGGGAAGCTCAAGGACAGAAGCCACTGATGGAGGAGAGAGTGGAGAGTGAGAAGCTGTCAGGAGCGCTAGCAACAGATTCAGGGAGAAGTGAGCGGGTGCCCTTGGGTCGCTAGAACACTTGTGGTGCCATGAGTGACTGCGGCTGAGATGGCTCTCTCTGCTTCCTTACCTCCCACGTGGCAGCTTAGATAATGTATGGGCCCTCTGCAATTTACTTAACAAACACTTCCTGTTCTAAGCACTTTAGAATCCTTATACTAGGCACTGTCGTTATCCCCATTCTATAGACGAGAAGCCGACAGGATAAACGACTGTCCAGTACACACTAGTAAACGTCAGAGCCACGATTCAAACCCAGGCTGCCTGGATCAGGGTCCGGGGACTTAGCCCGTAAACCACAATGCCTCTTAGAGATAGTAAGCAGTTTTTTGGGGTTTTTTTGCGGTACGCTGGCCTCTCACTGCCGTGGCCTCTCCCGCTGCGGAGCACAGGCTCCGGACGCACAGGCTCAGCAGCCATGGCTCACGGGCCCAGCCGCTCCGCGGCACGTGGGATCTTCCCGGACCGGGGCACGAACCTGTGTCCCCTGCATTGGCAGGCGGATTCTCAACCACTGCGCCACCAGGGAAGCCCAGTAAGCAGTTTTTGAGCGCCTATCAAATGCCAAGCCCCATGCTAGTCACTTTACTATTAATTTCATTTAATCCTATGTGTATCTCATTTAATGATTGCAACAACTCTGTGAAGTAGATATAAATATACCTGTTCTACAGATGAAAAAAATAGAGGCTTGAAAAAGTTAAATGCTATGTCTGAGGTCAAACCGCTGACCGGTGGCAGAGCCAACCATGCCTGCCTGGAATGGTAAAGAAGTAACTCTCAGCAATTCCCTTCTGAACGATGGAGGCAGCTGAGCCCCCAGTCTTTGGGTCTGCCATTCACAGTGACACCTGTGCACTATCTGTTGTTTCAGGAACTGTGAAATATGAGACAGAGCCTCAATGTGTTAAGAATTCACAGGCGCTTCTAGAGGCTGCAGCTGAAGTGGGGCTTGGGGGATGGAAAGAGACAGCACAAAGAATATTAGGTTGTCTTAGTTTGAGCTATTTTTTCCTCTCTCATCTTTTCTGCCTTTTGTTTAATTGCTTTATAGAGATAAATAAAGCTGCAGAAAATTACATTTGGCAGCCTTCAATTGGGTTTGGTTTCGGGTTTCTTTCTTCACGGCTGCCCAAGATGGTGACAACTATCTTGTTAACGGTAGATTTGTTAACCGCGATATTCTTCTTTTATACTTGTATTCTTTTTTGGATTGTATAAGAAAATGATATGCAAGTAATACCCTAGCCCTAGGCAAACAGATACATTAAAAACATATGCATAAAAATATGCAAATAGGAAATAAACCTTGGAGCTAACTAGCCTTCTTGTCCAAAACCATTTACTTAACCTATCTGGGCCTTTGTTGCATCCTTCATAAATTGGGAGATGAGAAATCTGGCCGGCCGAAACAACATGGTTACAGGAAAGATCCAGTGAGATGACAATGCTTCCTTTATTTCATTTACACTGTTGTATTTTTAGATTCACCTCTGAAGTCCTCTCACTGATTCTGGGAGGAGAACAGTTTTATCCGCATTTAACACATAAAGGAATAAGCTTTGAGATGCTAGGTGGCTGGGCTATTGCCACCCAGCTAGTAAGTACATGGCAACATCAGGATTCCAAGTGACTCCCTGCCCAGGGACATGGGGTTAAAATTATTACAAAACAATACTGCACACAGAGGAGGTCACATTATTTATCTTTTTCTCTTAATTGGTTTTTCTGGTACAAAATTAATGTGAGTTGATTGTTTTAAATTCAAACTCGTTAGAAACACAAATCTAAAAACGTATCTTTTAATCTCACCTTTCGGGTACAAATGCTGCTAACAGATTGCCATATATTTTTCCAGACTTTTTAATAGCAACATCACTACTAACAATAATGTAGTAAGTCACATTGTGATAGCATGCTATCGTTGCAAAGTCCATTTACAGAAATGATCTCAAGGCACACGTGTCTATCATAAGTTCCTTTTCCTATGATTAGAGTGGATGCTGAGCCTGAGCCACTGAGGACACTCAAGATCTGGTGAATGAGATTTGCATCTGCCTGAGGTCATAGGAGTGAACATTTTAACCGAACTGACTGTCCCCTTCAGACTAGAGAGTGGCTGCCCTCTCTTCAATCAGCCCTGTTGAGCTGTTTGACAGAGCTCAATGGTTGTTTTGACATTTTATAGGCACAGCCTTAGCCGCTGCAGACAGAAGTCAGCCATCTACCAAATTCTCAACAGCTGGGATCCACAGGATTTTAATAAATTAATTTGCAAAGATTTAAATGGCTTGAATTGGACTTCCCTGGTAGCACAGTGGTTAAGAATACTCCTGCCAATGCAGGGGACACGGGTTTGAGCCCTGGGCTGGGAAGATCCCACATGCTGCGAAGCAACTAAGCCTGTGTGCCACAACTGCTGAGCCTGTGCTCTAGAGCCCGCGAGTCACAACTACGGAAGCCCACGTGCCACAACTACTGAAGCCTGCGCGTTTAGAGCCCCTGCTCCGCAACAAGAGAAGCCACTGCAATGAAAAGCCCGCTCGCCACAACTAGAGAAAGCCTGCATGCAGAAACAAAGACCCACCTCATTCAAAAATAAATATAAATAAATAAATAAAAAATAAATGGCTTGAATTGAACTGGGAAATTGAATATTCTGCAAAAGTATGCAAGGTGGAGTCCTAGACAATTTACAGTAGCAGGGACCTCAGAAATCACCTGGTCTAGTCTATACCTTGTATTTTATAGTGAAGAAAACTGAGCTCCAAAGCTGGGAAGAGGTTTAACTTGTAACTGTAGTTTCATTTGGTTGGAAAAATGTTTTCTGAGCACCAATTATGTGCTAGCTGCTTGGAGGTGTTTGGGTTAGATCTGTTTCCAGCCTTCAGAGAACCGACAGTCCATGATTCACTGTCCAAAGTATCAGAGAAGAGGGAGGGGAAATATTCTAAAAATTTTCATGAACGAAGAGAGGCAAACTGGCCCTCTTGCCAGTACAGTTGACCCTTTAACAATGTGGAGGTTAGCGGTGCTGACCCCCATGCAAAGATCCACGTGTAACTTTACAGTCAGCCCTCCATATCCCTGGTCCCACATTCACAGATAACACCAACCACAGATCGTGTAGTAATGTAGGATGTATTTAGTGAAAAGAATCTGCATGTAAGTGTCCACGTGCAGTTCAAACCCTTGTTGTTCAAGGGTCCGTTCTACATACCAGAGTGAGAGAGCAATTCAGTAACTGCCTTCTGTAACCCCATGCCACTCGTAAGTCCTCTACCCCGGTGACCTTTCCACCCTTTCACAGGACCCCATCTGTAACTTTCACCTCTAATCACAGTCCCCTCCCTCATCAGACTGTGGCCAATTCCTGATCAAAGGCTATGTTATGCTGATATTTTTATTCCTGGTGCCTAGACTACACGTTGAATAAATGCTTGTCAATTGATGAATGAGTTTCTGCCTCTTTAAGACAAATTGCACTTTCATGGTATTATACATAGCTTCCAAGACAAACATTTCTGGAGTGTTAGATCAGATAGGTGTACAGACTGGAGAATACAGATTCCATATGCAGGCACACTGGCCTCCACATCACATTCTCCTCTCAGGGTTGTAGCCCACGTGTTCATGCTCTGATTTCCAGCAACATACCTGGTGTCATTTACCAAGATCAAACCTGGCATCCTTCTTCCTTTGTGGGGTGCTTATAGAAGCAATATTTGGTCTATGGCCCTGTGACCATTGCTAAAAATGTGTAGGTTAAGTCCTTACAGTGCATATTTCTGACATTTATGCTGTCTCACATCCAAACCCTCCTTTCTTTAATCCCTAGATTAGAAGCTGAAGCGGCAGGTTTTCTGCTCTCAGCTCCCTGAGAGAGGATGTGGCCTGGGGACTGTGAGTCTGAAGTAAGTGATAGAAAGAATCAGGTAGTTGAGTTCAGCCTGGGGTGGTGGAGGCAGGGGCATCCGAATTATATAGTGTTTAGCAGCCTCAGTGTCCGCCTTAGCAGCCAGGGTCTAGCACCAGTGCCCATGGCACCAACTTGACTTCTATTTTAAATTTTCCATGTTTTTTCTTGTTAACCCCATCTATTTTGCCCAATTCTATTGTATATATTTTTTTAAATGGAGGAAATCCAAACTAAGCAAATCTAAGAAATGTCTTTGCTTTCAGAGATCTGGGTCTTTTCCCTAAGAAAAAGATAAGGCTATAAGATAAAAACCTGCTCTATTCAAAACTAAAAATAGAACTACCATATGATCCAGCAATCTCAATGCTGGACCTATATCTGGAGACAACCATGATTCGAAAAGATACATGCACCCCAATGTTCATTGCAGCACTCTTTACAATAGCCAAGACATGGAAGCAACCAAATGTCCATCGACAGAGGAATGGATAAAGAAGATGTGGTGCATATATACAATGGAATATTACTCAGCCATAAAAAATGCCATTTGCAGTAACATGGATGGACCTAGAGATTATCATACTAAATGAAGTCAGAGAAAGACAAATATCATATGATATCACTCATGTGTGGAATCTAATTTAAAAAAATGACACAAATGAACTTATTTACAAAACAGAAACAGACTTACAGATTATCAAAAACAAATTTATGGTTACCAAAGGGGAAACATGGTGGGGAGGGATAAATCAGGAGTTTGGGATTAACATACACACACTAATATATATAAGATAGATAACCAACAAGGACCTACTGTATAGCACAGGGAACTCTACTCAGAATTCTGGGATAACCTATATGAGAAAAGAATCTGAAAAAGAATGAATATGTGTGTATGTATAACTAAATCACTTTGCTGCACACCTGAAACTAACACAGCATTGTAAATCAACTATACTGCAATAAAGTTAAAACAATAAATTAATTGATTTAATTTATTTAATCTGCTTTAAAACATGGAAAAGAAAATATAAAATCATAAAGTAATATCACTAGCATTTTTAAGTCTTTGCTTTATTAGCTCATGTCTTATTAATGACTTTCCCCCATGTTTTCTGTCTCTTTCTGAATGCAGAATCATTTTTTCCTAAAACTGAGTTTCATTGCAGTGAGCATCACCCACTAAAAATGACTACTTAAGGTATTTCAAACTCACCTGTTAGAGGGAGTTTACCCACAGTAAAATGGGTTAAAATTATGCTCTTGGAGGAAGGAGACAACATGGCAGAGCAAAATGACCTTGAACTCACCTCGTCTCATGAGCACACCAAAATCACAACTAACTGCTGAACAACCATCGATAAAGAAGACTGGAATCTACCAAAAATAGACATTCTACATTAAAAGACATAAAGCAAAAATCCATGAGATGGCAGGAGGGCCATACTCAAGATATAATCAAGTCCCATACCACACAGGTGGATGACCCACAAACTGGAGAATAATTATATTGCAGAAGTTCTCCTACAGGAGTGAGAGCCCTGGGGTCTGGCATCGGGAAGAGGAGGACCCAGAGCATTTGGGTTTGAAGGCCAGAGGGGCTTGATTGCAGGAGTCCCACAGCGCTGGGGGAAAACAGAGACTCCACTCTTGGAGGGCGCACACAAGATCTTGCACTCACCGGGACCCAGGGCAAAAGCATTGGGAGGGCAGATACCACCTAGAGCAAATTACCTATTATTTGGCTTTCAGTTTCAGACCGGAATTCTTTGATGAATCCTTAGGAGGAGACTAGTTTTGAGAATCAGGCATTTTTGAAAGAAAAATTGATTTCTAAAGGGATTAATCTCCAAAATATACAAACAGCTCATATAGCTCAATATAAAAAACAAATAAACCAATCAAAAAATGGGCAGAAGGGCTTCCCGGGTGGCGCGGTGGTTGAGAGTCCCCCTGCCGATGCAGGGGACACGGGTTCGTGCCCCGGTCCGGGAGGATCCCACATGCCGCGGAGCGGCTGGGCCCGTGAGCCACGGCCGCTGAGCCTGCGCGTCCGGAGCCTGTGCTCCGCAACGGGAGAGGCCACAACAGTGAGGGAGAGGCCCGCGTACCGCAAAAAAAGAAAAAAAAAAGGGCAGAAGATCTGAATAGACATTTCTCCAGAGAAAACAAACCAATGGCCAAAAGGCACATGAAAAAATGCTTAGCATCATTAATTATTAGAGAAATGCAAATCAAAACTACAATGAGGTATCACTTCACACCAGTCAGAATGGTCATCCTCAAAAAGTCTACAAATAATAAATGCTGGAGAGTGTGTGGAGAAAAGGGAAAAGGGAACCCTCCTACACTGTTGGTGGGACTTTAAATTGGTATAGCTACTATGGAAAACAGTATGGAGGTTCCTTAAAATCCTAAAAATAGAGCTTCCATATGATCCTGTAATCCCACTCCTGGACATATACCCGTAGAAAACCATAATTGGAAAATACACATGCACCCCAATGTTTATTGCAGCACTATTTACAATAGCCAAGACATGGAAGCATCCTAAATGTCCAAGATGTGGTAGATATAGGAATACAACTCAGCCATTAAAAAGAATGAAATAATGCCATTTGCAGCAACATGGATGGACCTAGAAGTTGTCATACTAAGTAAGGCAGACAGAGAAAAGACAAATATCATATGATATCACTTATGTATGGAATCTAAAAAAATAATACAAATGAACTTATTTATAAAACAGAAATAGACTCACAGACATAGAAAATAAATTTATGGCTACCAAAGGGGAAAGGTGGAGCGGGGGCGGGGGGGGGAGTGATAAATTAGGAGTTTGGGATTCACATACACACACTACTATATATAAAATAGATAACCAACAAGGAACTACTGTATAGCACAGGGAACTATGCTCAGTATTTTGAATAACCTACAAGGGAAAAGAATCTGAACAATATACATGCATCACCCAAGCTTAGGATAATTTGCGTTTTCATTAAGGTTTCTCAGGCTTAGCTGTCAGGCCTCTGTGTCTTAGCAGACCTGGACCTGGAGTCAGAGAGACCTGGGTTGAAGCACCAATGCTACCCTCGGACTAACCGTGCATTTTCTGAGTAGGCTGCAAATCTTTTCTGAGCGACATGTCCTCATTTGCAAAATGCTGATTATAATACACAGGACCGTTCTTGGGAGGATTAAAAACTATAGTGTCCGTGAGAGCACCTTATAAACTGTGAAGTGCCTTGTAAACTGCAAGGGAGACAAAGCCCTTTTTGCTGCAAGTTTTGCAGAAGGCCCAAACCATTAATTCTGCATCAGAATGATTTGTCTTTTTCTCTTTTTTGTACTACCCACCAAGAATAGAAATTACCTAATAAAGGCTGGCTGAATGACTGACGTTAGGAAATTCCAGGAATTGATAAAAGAACAATTGAGTGTTCTCAGAGAAGGTGGCATCTCATTTGAAATTCTAAGTGAGGCTGAGCTGGGAACACACAATCCTTCAAGGGTTTCTGAAATTTAACTGGTTTGTCTGAGGTGACTAAAGCTATAAAGAGAAAAAACCAAAGGAAAACTGGAAAAGGTTAGTTGTCATCATAGGATTCAAATGATTTAGGTGAAACATATATAATTAAATGATTTAACAGTTTGCTGCCTATTTTCCCTCTATTCTATTCTCCCACCTAATATTTTAAGAATCTGACCTTCAGGGACAGAGGGAGAACTACAAAGAAGATGCTGGCAGACCTCCTTTTAAAAAATAAATGTGTTCCTGGTATTTCATGTGTAATTCCATTTTTATAGATTGAACACTCTAAATTAAGTCATATTTAAATATACTCAGAGAGCTGAGTCTGCAGCAAATTAAAATAGAAACATTTGTATAATAATAGATTGCATTTATCAAGTTAACTACCGAAACTGAGATCCTCTGTATACATTATCCTTATCTTGCAATAACCCCGCAGGATAGGAAATATTATTTCTGTTTTACAGATGATGAAATGGAAGCAAAGAGTGTAAGAAACTTGTCCATTGTCACAGAGACAATAAGTGATAAAACAGAATTTAAACTGGCTTTAAGTCCAGTCTACTAAACTACAGCTGCCTTGAAATGAGAATATTTTTGAAAAGTAAATAATTTTCCTCTAAATTTTTACAGAAAATTACTAAAGTTTTGGCACCATTCTGGTGACTAGGAATTTTCCACAAGTTTCCTTCCAGTCAGTCCACCTGAACCTTACCCTCTCTTCCACCCACCTGAGTGTATCTCTGAATGTGGGCCTGCAGGATCTCTCAGAGACCAAGTGGATGTATTACTTGCACACTTATCCTTATTGGTTTCTCACTGTCTATAGGATCTTGTCACTTTTGATTCTAGTCAAAGCCTTGTTAAGTAACCACATTAGGCCCAAGATAGTGTCACTCATGCTTAGCCCCATGCTAGCAAACAAGACTTAAGTTTCTATGCTCAGTGTTCCCAGAAAAGGAAGAAAGGTCTAGGTCAGCCAATCAATGCTTGCCTGCTCAGCACGTTACCTAGCCAGGCTCCAAGACTTCCGTGCGCTCCATATAAGGAAAGTTACCCTGCTTTAACCAATTAGCAAATGCCCGGTATAACTTCCTTTTTCCTGCTCACTTTGGTCTGTAAGAATCCCTTGCCTTATAAAGCTCTTCCGAGCTCCTTCTATCAGCTAGATTGGATGCTCCCTGATTCATAAATTGCTGAATAAAGCCAATAAGATCTTTAAAATTTACTCAGTTGAATTTTGTTCCTTAACAGGCTTTAGGATCTCCCCTGACCATCTATCTCTTTAGTCTTGCCTCTTCTGCTCCCCTGTAAATCCTTAACTATCTGCGGTTTCCAAAATGCTCTGGGCTTTGTCTCACCTCTGCCTGGAAAGATTTCTTCTTCTTGTCCGTCAGTCTGGTAAACTCCTCTTAAGCCTTACCTCAAAGATTCAGCTCTAAAACTAACTTCTCTGGGAAGCCTATGTGACCTTCCCGCACAGAAGCACCTTCCCTTCTGTGACACCTATTTGAGTGCTCATACCTTTCCTGGGGTCATTGCTGTGTCCCCACTAGACCATAAGCAACTTGAAGAAGAGAAGTACTGGAGTCTCCAGTACCCAGCATAGTGTTAGAATAAACCAGTGACTTAAGAACCCTCCCAGAGGCCACCATCAGCCCTGGGATTCCATCACCTCAATAAGGTACAAAAACAAAAAAGAAAACCAAAAAACCCTGTGCCTTCAGGGTCTCTAACTAACCTCCAAATCCCTTCCTTTTTTCCCACTTGAGAGGTCTTTTTGCAAACAGTAACTGCTCAATCAATGTTTCTCGGATGCAAGGATGAATGATTGGGCTGCCTGGAGGTCCCAAAATGCCAGAACTCCCAATGCAGACCAACACTTCCTCAGACCCTTCCCACTTATTATATTCACCCACTCATCTTTCTAACAAAATATGAGAAAAACAAAGTACACTTTTTGCAGGAGTCTTAAATTTGGTTAATCTCTTGACTCCTTCTTTTTAGATTTTGCCTTGGGCAGCTCTTAACCTTAGGAGAGTCTCAACCATCTAGCTTTCTAGCTTTCTTTCCCAAGATAAAAGGAGAGACCAACTATTAGGTTGCTAGGTGTTTTCTGCAAAAACCTCATTTTATTGTTACCATCTTCCCAGTTTCGAAGATAAGGAAACTGAAAAGTTCAGAAATTTTCCCAGCTTCTTTTGACTTATAAAGGGTTGAGCTGAAATTTAGCCCCAGGCTCTTTGAGACCCAAATCCATGCTTTTTCCAGTGCATCAACAATACTGTTCCAGTCTCAGGGGTTAATTGTAAAAAAACTGAGTGAGATAATGAGAGTGAAATTGCTTTGGAGTGTGTGAAATGCTATACAGATGTTAGATTTTTAAAAATTATTCATCAACATGTCAGCAATATGCAATATTCTGTACAGAGTACAAATCCTAAGGAGAATCACCCGCTCAAAGGCAACAACAACAAAAAATGAAGAGGAAAAGATGCCTCATAAAAAGCAAAATCAGCAGACAAAACAAATTAGAATGAGGCCTGTAACGTTTAATATGCTTTACTTAACTCTTTGCAAATGTCCAGAAGTAATCCCAGACCTATAAAATATTATTTCAGCTAGATGGTTCCTAAATGGTCAGATAGCCAAACTCTTATTTTATTGAAGCTGAAATGGAAAGGCAGAGAGAAGGGGTGCTTGTGTGTAAAGGCAGCTACCTCACAATAGTGTCCAGAACTAGAGCCCAGGAGTTTTGACACTGAATCTGAGCCTCTTCACGTTAAGAAGGATTCACCTCAGAGGATTGTAAGAAGAAGCTGATCTGCTCACTATCACAGCTTAAGACATACTGTACGAGTGTCCTCTGCTTTGGTTGTTGGCTACAATGGACTATGCATATCTCTTAGTTTCTAGAAATGTATGTGAGTGTACCAAATCCTTCCTTCCCAAGGACAATAATCTCTAAGTCGAGTTACTGCTTATGAAAATATCTTGATTCTTAGTGAGAAAGAGACTCAAATGGTTTCGGACTTGAAGCAAATGAAGTACACAACTTGGAATGCTAAATTTCATCTCCGAGGGAGAGCAGCTTCATATTTTACTTACATGCATCTGCTTTTCCTCATTATTCCTCTGCTAGTCCAAAAGGCTGCCTTGAGCTAATTTCTTTCTAAATAAAATCTTTCTAATCAGATTTTCCACCCTATATGGATTTCATATGAAAATGATCCTTATCCTGAAAATTAAAAATATTTTCCCCTGTATTTCAATGTGCGGTAGAGATAACACCTAGAAGGCCTTAAAGCAAAAGACAGTGACAGCTGATTCATTTGAATTTGTTACAGCAGGTTATGTATTTGACATGCCAGGGGTGAAAAGAGACAGGAGACAGGAGTCTTGAACTAAAAGCTCAGGATTTGAGGTCAGGTTTGAGTTCCTGTCTCAGTAGTACCACCATTAGCATTGTTACCTTAGGCAAGTTCTTTAACTTCTTTGAACTTCAGTTTCCTCTTTTTAAAAGTGAGAATGATGTCATCAATCTCACAGGGCCATTGTGAGGAATGAGGGAGAAATAAGAGTGGCTAATATTTAATGAGCACTTACTATGTGCCTGGCAATATGCTGAGTCCTTTACACGCATCGTCTTATTTAGCTATCACCACAACCTTATTAGGTGGGTTCAATTATGGTCTTCATTTTGCAGATTAAGAAATTGAGGCTTAGGTTAATTCACCTACAGATTTGCACAGAAATTATGGGTGGAGATAGGGCTTGAACATGGATCTGTTTAACTCCAAACTGTACTTTTTCTGAACCACTGTGCTATACCCATCTGAAAGTTTATATCTTTGTTTACATCTACATCTATTATATAGATACTTATATACATTTTTATGTCTCAGATATATCTGTCTCACATCATCTGCCTACCTATCATATCTGCCACATAAGTCACACAGAAGCTAGTATAGTGCGTGCCAAAAGCCACATTGGTAAATGCGATAAGAGTTCAGAGGAGGGAGATCACATTGGACTTTGGTGGTCAGCAGTGCTTCAGGAAAGAGATGAAACTAAAGCTGAGCCTTGTAGGACGGTGTGACCAGCACTGTTGATTGCTCACTCTATCCTCCATTCTTCCCTTGCTCCTCAGTAACAGAATGCCCTGTTGAATGATATGGTTACAGCCTCCCTTGCAGCTAGGGGTGGCAGCTAGATGTGACTAAGTTTGGCCAGGGATATGTAAATGAACATGTTATATAGTAATTCCAGGAAGTCTCTTAATGGAAGGAAGTACATTACTTTTTTATCCCTTCCTCCATCTTGTTGCTTGGAAGTTGGGCATGAAGGCTGGAATTCTAGCAACCACTTGGACCTTGAGGATGAGGGCCATACCATAAGAATGGCAGAGGAGAGAGCTGGTGGAGGCCTGGCTTCCTGATCATTCTGAAATTGCCAGTCCAGCCTGAGGCTACCTACCTCTGGGGCTTTCTTATGTGAAAGAAAAATAATGTCCAATCATTAAACTATTGTTATTTTGGGTTACATGCAGCCAAAACACAGATACAGATGGGAGAGCTTGGATTTGATAGGTGAGGGCTTACTAAGCTGAGGAATCTATCAGAATGTGAGCAAGGTAAAGAGAAACTAAATTTTTGCCAGGTCCTTCTAGATCTGCTTTAATTGTGGAGGGATTATAATCAGATATACCTGAGCTGAAATTCAGCTTCTACCAATATACTTACTTGATGAACTTGGGAAAGTCCCTTCATAAAAGTCCTGCGCACCCATGCTAATGTGTGTGTGTTGGCGGGGCAGGGGGGAGGTTTTCCCACACCAACAAGCAATTTTTTTTGACATCAATTGGGTGTCCTACAATTCACCTCAATTCTGATGCTATGTGGCTGGAGATAGCATCAGATTCCACAAGTTGAGAACTCAATCCCAGACAACCACCCTGCACTTCCGATGCGTCACAAGCTCAGGTTTTTACGTGTACTTCTGACCAACTAGCTATAAATCACAAGTTCCCAACACCTCCTCCTAGAGTTTGATTCATTTGTTAGAGTGGCTCACAGAACTCAGGAAGATGGTTTACTCCACAGATTACTGATTTATTATAGAGGATATTAAAGGATACAAATCAACAGGGAGATGAAGAGATACATAGGGCAAGGTATGGGAAAAGGTCTGGAACTTCCAAGCCCTCTCCAAGCACACCATCTTCTCCCAAATCTTCACATGTTCACCAACCTCGAAGGTCTATGAACCCTCTCCTTTTGGGTTTTTAGGAGGCTTCATTACATAGGCATAACTGATTAAGTCATAAACCATTGGGGACTGAACTCCATCTCAAGCCCCTCTGCCCTCCGTGGAGGTCAGGGGTGGAACTGAAAGTTCCAACTCTAAGCACATGGTTGGCTCCCCTGGCAGCCGGCCCCCACTTTTAGGTCTAGTCCAAAAGTCACCTCATTAACATAACAAAAACACCGTATTATTATTATTATCTCTTAGGAAACTTGTTTTAGTTTTGTGCCAGAAGCTAGGGTGAAGACCAAATATGTAATTCTTACTATATTTCACACTTTACCTGAGTTCAGTTTCCTAACCTATAAAAAGGGATAGTAATATCTACTCTATGGGGTTATTGTGAGGATGGGAGAGAATATTAAATCTTAGGCAAGTCCCTTAACTTTCCAGCCTCTTGAACACATAAGTTTGAATAAATGTTGTCCATTATCATTATCATCTATTGTGGCCATGCCTTCTGTGACAAGAGATGATTAAATTTTTAGTACTTGGAGCACTGTACTTACAGCTCTCTCCTCTGCCATTATAATCAGAAGATCTAGAATATCCCCTTTGCAACAGTTTACTTGCTACTTAGCTTTGGACAAGTCATATTTTTGAGCCTCAGTGTCCCTATCTGTAAAATGGGCATGACAACCTGCTTTTCATGAGCCTTTTATGAGAATTAAATAAACGAAAGGTGAGAAGTAAGGCTTTGGGAGGATATGGCTTCCTTCACAATCGTGTGACCTTGAATTCTGCCAGTGCCTGGTATATCCTGCCTTATCCATCCAACTGAACATTGGCACCAGCTCCAGACAGTCTTAAATTATCTTCCAGATGTGGGAGACTGGACTGCTGGTGAGGCCCTGGTACCTGGTCAGTTCCAGGGAACTCATTTTCTCCAAACACAGTGCTAAGGTCTCACTGTCACCTGCTTGAATTATCAGGCAATAACACCTAATGGTTAAGAATACAGGCTTTGAAATCAGACTTGGCTTTAAATAGCTGCTTTCACATTCTAACTTTGTGACCACAGGAAAGCCTCTTAATTCTCTGAGCAGAGCTTCAGTTTCCTCATCTATGAAATAGGGATAGTAACAATCACTTCCCCAGTTGACAGGAGAATTAGATGAGCTGGTATTTAAGTGAAATCTCACTACAAATGCCGTATGTTATACTTAATGTCATTTCCTGATTTCCCCTCGAGTCAGCTTTTATTAGGACCCTGTCATGCATTCACTGGGAGCTAACCTGCATAGTCAGGAGCAGTCTGCACAGAGAGGGAAAGGACTTTCAGGAGGATGCTGTTTCTATAGCAACCATCTGTTAAATCTCTCAGGACCTCAGAAACAGGCCAGGGCTAGAGGAATTGGCAAAAACAGAGAAGACAGATCAGATAAAATGCCTCTGGGTGCCCTCTGGGAGAAGGGAGGGCCCCCGGAGTCTCCTAGTGCCTGATGCAATCGGATTGAAATGCTGCAGGTCTGGGCCAATAAAACCTGTGGGTGCCATAGGAACTGCTTGGCATTTAGTAGCTCTAAAAGCTATTCCTTTCAGCACAATGGAATAATGGAGTTTGAGGTCTGGAGCACATTGAGCACAAATGGGGAAACTAAGGCCAAAAGAGGGAAAGGTTTGCCAAGGGCATTCAGTTCCTCAAGTCCTATAATGCCTACCTAGTCTAGTGCCTCTTCATGAACTTATTCTTTCAATAAATACTCGTTGAGCACTTACTATGTGGAAAGACCTGGTTAGGAATGGAGGCTGCATAGACAAATGAAAGAAGATCCTTATCATCTAGGTCAGGTCTAATGGTGGAGAGAAACATATGGCATACAAAGGAAAAAACTCCCTTGTTTCTTCTATTCACCAACTAAAGGAAAACAGTGTTTTCTTCTACTACTCTCAACACTCTGACATCAGATGTGTGGATTTTTCACACCAAGCAATTCTCCAGTTCTCCGTGGACATTGACTGGGTGTCCTACAATTCAACTCCATTCTGATACTATCTATCTGTAGGTAGCATTAGATCCCACAGGTTAAGGTCTCAGTCCTACAAGACCGTATCCCCAAACCTACCCTCAACTTCAGACACCAGTTGCAAGTCCTAAAGCTTTACCTGTACTTCTGACCGACTGGCTATAAATTGCAAGTCCCCATGACCCCTCCTCAGGTTTGATAATTTGGTAGCACAGCTCACAGAACTCAGAAAAACAGTTTACTTACTAGATTACCAGTTTATTATAAAAGGAACAGGAACAGCCAGATGGAAGAGATGCAGTGGGCAAAGTACGTGGAAAGGGGTGTGGAGTTTCCATGCACTCTCTAGGCGTACCACCCTCCCAGTACATTCATGTGTTCCTCAACCCTGGAAGCATTCTGAACCCCTTCAGTTAGGGTTTTTTTATTGAGGCTTCATTACATAGGCATGACTGATTACATCATTGGCCATTAGTTAACTGACTCAACCCCTAGACCTTCTCCCCACCCTGGAGGTTGGGGCGGGTTGAAGCTAAAAGTTCCAATCCTCTAATGACATGGTCCATTTTCCTGGCAACCAGCTTCCATACAGGAGACCCAGTCACAGCCATCTCATTAGTAAACAAAAAGACACTTGTCACTACAGAGATTCCAAGGGTTTTAGGAGCTGTGTGCCAGGTTAAGGGGCAGGGGGTTTGCACAGAGGCCAAATATATATTTCTTATTATGTCACATCATGTTTTAAGAGTTCTGATAGGGGTACTGGGAAAGCATGTGGTAGAAGCTCCTAGGTAGCCTGAATGTGCTGGGAAGGAGGAGGGAGAAGACATTTAAGTTTAGAGGCAAAGTAAGAATTAGCCAGATGAAGGTGGACGGAGGAGGTAAGATGTACCAGGCAAAGGCAAGAGCATGTGAAAAGACCTAGAGGAAGGATAGAGAAAGCTAGATGCTGAATTTAAAGCAGTTCATCCTGGCTGGAGAAGACGATGAAGTCAAGGGGCAGCAACAGATGAATCCAGGAAGAAAGTTAACAAGATCCAGATCATGAAAGGCCTTGAAAGCTTCCATAAGGGATCTGGTCTTCATTCCCTAGGCAACGGAATGAACTTTTAATGGCCTTTCTTTCTTTTTTTTTTTTTAATGGCCTTTCTTTAGACGCTCTCTTTATAAAAGATTGTCTTTTTTATTAAACATGACAGCTATTTAAAAAGTCTACAAATCTTTACAGATATAGATAAAGAAAATATGGCTAAATATTAACAATTGTCAACATTTTGTTAGCTCATAGGTATACAGATGTTCATTATACTATTTTGGTGTACCATTTCTTAATGTATGAATTTTTTTTATAATAAAAAGGTTTAGGGAAAAAAATGACTGTTGTTGCTCTGCCATGCTCTTGAATTGCTTGGGCCAGTTAGTCAGTCAATGCACAGGTACTCTGTGCCTAATTTTTACAAATAATGTGTCCAAACAGGCATATGGAAAGATGTACAACATCACTAATCGTCAGGGAAATGCAAATCAAAACGACGAGCTATCACCTTACACCTGTCAGAATGGCCATCATCAAAAAGAACACAAATAACAAATGTTGGCAAGGATGTGGAGAAAACTGTTGGTGAGAATGTAAATTGGTACAGCCACTATGGAAAACAGTTCGGAGGTTTCTCAAAAAACTAAAAATAGAACTACCATATGATCCTGCAATTCCACTCCTGGGTATATATCCAAAAACACTAATTTGAAAAGATACATGATCCCCAATGTTCACAGCAGCATTATTTACAATTGCCAAGATACGGAAGCAACCTAAGTGTCCATCAACAGATAAATGGAATAAGAAAATGTGATACACACACACACACACACACACACACACACACACACACTAGAGTACTACTCAGCCATAAAAAAGAATGAAATTTTGCCCTTTGCAACAACATGGATGGACTTGGAGGGTACTATTCTAAGTGAAATAAGTCAGAGATAAAAAGACAAATACTGTGTGATGTATATGTGGAATCTAAAACATGCAACAAACTAATGAATACAGCAAAAAAGAAACAGACTCACAGAGAACCAACGACTGGTTATCAGTAGGAGAGGGAAGTGGGGAAGGGCAATATAGAGGTAGGGGATTAAGAAGTACAAACTGTTAGGTACAAAATAAGCTACACGGATATATTGTTCAACACAGGGAATATAGCCAGTATTTTATAGTAACTATAAATGGAGTATAAACTTTAAAAATTGTGAGTCACTGTATTGTACACCTGTAACTTACATAATATTATGTATCAACTATACTTCAGTAAAAACAAATAAACAACAAATGATGTGACCAGTTCACAGTTATTTTTAACTTGAGTTACCTCTGATACTCTAAGAACCTATGCCTTCTAACTCCAGTAATTCCTCTGTTCCAGGCAATAGTTATTTACTGTGCACCTGCTCTCTTCTAGGCATAGGGACTAAAGCAAGAAATAAGATCTGGTGCCTGTCCTCCCAGTATTTCAGTCTAGGAGGAGAGGTAATTAAGTAAACAGATCATTAGAATATAGTGAAGTAGAACATAGAAAAATGTTCAAGCTGCTGTCAGAACATATGTAGAGTGCCAGGGAAGGCTGTGCTGATTAAAATAAGAAATGTTACCCCTTCCATGATCTTTGATGGAGAAATGCTAGGTGATTGGATAAGGGGGACTTGATCTTCAAGTGTCATGTCAGTGTATTTAACTGATTTCCATCCCCCTCAACCCTCAACTCCCCCAAAAGAGAAACTGGCCTCTCCTCTCATTCATCTAATGATTTTGACGATTATGGGATATAAATTGTTACTAGTGATGCAAGATGTGTCTGAATTGAGAAGGGACTGCCGAAAATACTTTAATACGGATAGGGATTCAATTATGAAATATATACAATGTTTTAATTCTCTATAACTGGCCTAAAATGGCACCATGACTACTCCAAGGTGGCTGCTGATTTTTGTAGAGCAAAATAAAATTTCTTAACTTAAATTACCATTGAACAGAGATGGAAACAGAGGCATAGAAGTGGGTGGGGGAAAACAATGATACATTTAAAAACTTTTTTATCTCTACTTGCAATTGGCTCTAGAGGCAATATTAAGTTTCACCAATATTTTATTTATTTATTTATTTGTTTACTTTTATTATTTATTTTATTTTTTGGCTGAGCTGGGTCTTCATTGCTGCACACAGGCTTTCTCTAGTTGTGGTGAGCGGGGGCTACTCTTGGTTGTGGTGCACAGGTTTCTCACTGTGGTGGCTTCTCTTGTGGAGCACGGCCTCTAGGTGTGTGGGCTTCAGTAGTTGTGGCATGCGGGCTCAGTAGTTGTGGCTTGTGGGCTCTAGAGCACATGCTCAGGAGTTGTGGTGTGCTGGCTTAGTTGCTCTATGGCATGCAGGATCTTCCTGGACCAGGGATTGAACCTGTCTCCCCTGCATTGGCAGGTGGATTCTTAACCACTGTGCCCCCAGGCAAGTCCCTCACCAATGTTTTAAAGTGAAGAATTTAAAAATATTTCTTCTTATAGTTTAAGAAATCTATTTCCTTAATTGATAAGAAAACAAAGTGAAACTTTTAAAAGCCCTCAAGACCATGTAGATGCAGTTAATCTTGTAGGCATCCTTTGCTGAAAGAGGCCCAGAAGAGGTCGAGAAGATGGAGAGCTGCAGCCAGGTGGGAGTGCAGATACAGGGTGGGGAACATGAATTAAGCCAGATGATATAAACCAAATTAGTATGAAAGCACTCTGTAAGAGGGGCATCTAAATTGACAGATACCATTTCCATAAGTATTAAAGTTTTTAAAAGGAGAGAAAAATGAGAAGATGGCTTTCATCAAGTGGGAAGGGATATCTCATGGAGAAAGTCACACATCTGGCCTTGGCTTAGCTTCTTAATGTATTTATTGCTGCTGATGCTTCTACTTGGGTCAGAGACCTGGCTTGAAAGCACACAGCTGTGTTGAAAGGACAGATCATTACTCAGGAGAGAAAACTGCCTTCCTAGCCACTCCAGCGCATCCTTCTCCAGCCATCATTCTTCAGCAACTAGTCCAAGGTCAACAAATAAATGGCTCATTGGGGCCAGCTGTGCAATGAGTGCACCAGGCAACAGGATGGTTGTTTCCCTACTCCCCCTCCCTGCCGAGAGCTGCCCCTGACTCAGCCAGATGCTCACTCACAAGTCTTGGCCATTCATGATGACATTCCAGGGCTTGGAATAGTTCCAGATGGGTCCCAGGTGTCCACAGAATGTTGACTACACTGACTGGGACCATCAGGCCACAGACCGGCCATCAGTCTCCTGCTGGATGGCTGTAAGAATGACCATATTTTATCACTACAGTTCTGTTAGGCCTGCTCCCTCATTCCTGCCTGATACAGAGAAGAATGACATTACCTGCAGGTTCTACCATGCTCAAGGCCTGAACAACCCCAGCCCATGCTATAATACATTAAATCCTCACCACATAGAAGCAGGGAAGGTCTAGAATTGCTCCTTCTGCTCAAGCTGGTATCTATCCAGGTGGCTGGGGGGGAGCCCTGGGCACCTCTGCGCTCACCAAGTACTTCTCTCCACGGGACAGGCATCAGATCAGTTACCACAAAACGGTTAAACCATACAAACTCCCCCTTGCTCAAAATCCACGCTTGTCAGTTATTCTGGTTATGATTCAGTTCACATCTGGAGGGCGAACTGGTCAAATGACCTTGTCCTCTAAGCAGCCATCATTTAAATTAAAAAAAAAAAAAAAACTGGAGAGACTTCCCTGGCGGTCCAGTGGTAAGGACTCTGCACTTCCACTGCAGGGGGCACAGGTTCGATCCCTGGTTGGGGGAACTAAGATCCCACGTGCCGTGTGGCAAAAGAAAAAACAAACTGTGATAAAATGCACAGAGCATACATTTTCAGATAACAGAAAAATCACCATTTTAAAGTGTATAATTCAGGAGTTTTTATTCACAAGGTTGTGCAGACATCACCACTATCTAATTCCAGCACATTTCTATCAACTCACAAAGTCACCTTGTACCTGTTAGCTGCCACACCCAACTCCTCCTTTCTCCCAGCGTCTGACAACCACACATCTACTTTCTGTCTCTATGAATTTGTCTATTCTGGACATTTCACATAGATGCAATCATACAATATGTGGCCTTCTGTGTCTGGCTTCTTTCACTTTGCATAAAGTTTTCAAGGTTCATCCATGCTGTAGCACACATCAGTACTCCATTCTTTTTTTTTTTTTTATTTGGCAGTACGCGGCCCTCTCACTGTTGTGGCCTCTCCCGTTGCGGAACACAGGCTCCGGACGCGCAGGCTCAGCGGCCATGGCTCACGGGCCTAGCCGCTCTGCGGCATGTGGGATCTTCCCGGACCGGGGCACGAACCCGTGTCCCCTGCATCAGCAGGCGGACTCTCAACCACTGTGCCACCAGGGAAGCCCTCCATTCTTTTTTTTAATTGCCTAATAATTTCCCATTGTATGGATATATCACATTTATTTATCCATTCATTGGTTGATGGACATTTGAGTTGTGTTTGCTTTCTGATTGTTATGAATAATGCTGCTATGAAATTTCATGTACAAATTTGAGTGTGGACATATATTTCCAGTCCTCTTGGGTAATATGCCTAGGAGTGGAATTGCTGGGTCATATGGTCATATCTCTAATGTCATTTTACTTTTCAATGAATGAACTGACATTCTCATTAGCTATCAATCTCTTATGAGCTTACTTGTATGAGCTCCTACCAGAGTGATGGTGCTATCTGGTGAGCTGACAAAATCATGCTGGAAACCTGTAAGACTAGAGTCGCCAAGTTCTCCTGGCCACCAGCCTTGTTTTCTGAAAACTTTCACAGACATACTGAAGATGATCACATTGCCCACAAAGTGCCCATCGTTAAAAAAGGCTTTAAGATAAGGACTATATTTGTTCCCATGGAGATACAGCAGCCAGATTTAGATTTGTACAAAGATGCCCTTGAGTTTATGTCTGAGGAGACTCCTTCAGATGCTCTGTTCTACCTCCTTCAAGAGGGAGATGTGACCTAGAACATCTTGCTGCCATTTTCTACCTAAAATGAATGCAGTGACTTGCTTTTTCTCACTTTCCTTCCCTTGTCCTCCACATAGCTGTTGCTCCTCTCAACCACTTCACCACAGGTGCAGCGTGTAGTCCGAGTTAACTGTGGGAACAGGAGCGGGCTAGAAAGGAGGATGGGCCTCGTGCGGTGAGCTGGTGAGGACCCCACGGCAAAGCTTCAGGAACCAAAGGAACAGCTCAGGGCACAGGTTAGCTTGAATGATGATGTTCTGGGGTACCTGTGAGCCACTGGAGGGGTGCTCACTATCTGGGTTATGTTTTACTGATTTTTTCTTAATTTTAGAAACTTTTACTTAAAATAGTAATATGTCAGGAAGCACAAAAAGGAACAAATAAAAATTAAAAAATCACTGGGCTCCAGAGATAAACACGGCTAGTTTTTTTTTTTCCAGGTGAATGTTCTTTCTCTCTAAACAAGCTGGATTATGCTGCCACATCCTAGACAATTTGCATCCTGCTTATTTTGTTTCCCCATGTCATTCAATAGCCTTCAAAACACCATTTTAAGTGGCTGTATATGCGATTTTGTGTCGCCTATTTGGAGGACCACTATTCAAAAGACTTACTCTCCCATCCCTGCCGACACCTGTTAGTCCTCTTCCATTATGGTTCTCAGAAATAAACTAAAATTCCAACCTCTTTGTCTGCAGAGGGAAAAGAAAAAAACTTCCGAGGATTGACACAATAAACACACTAGCTAGGGGTAAGTTATCACCAAAGCAGTCATCTGCGTGGCTTTGCTGGGCACCCCCAGCCTGCTTCAGCTTCCCTCCTTCCCATCACTTCCACAGCCCTCTGTCCTCCCTCCTGAATTGCGGTCCAAGAAGGAAGTGGAAAGTATCATGTTGATGGGCAACGTGAAACCCTATTCTCTCAACTAGGCAACTCCAAGTGACACGTAAGCGTTCCTGTTCCATAGTTTCTGCTGTGCTAAGAACTGCTATTCAAGATGGCTACTGCCCCCACCCATTGGCCAAACTGGATAACACTACACTACTTGCTGTGATGAGATACATCTATTATAGTACAAAAACTCCCACTTGTTGTCTTCTACACTGTGGAGCAGGGTTCTACTTGCCATACCAGTCCTTGGTCTTTCTAATGAAAATCTGGAGAAAAGAGGAAGAGGGGATTATAAGAGGTATGTGGCAAGGAGGCTGATTGGAATGGGAGGAAAGGGTTAAAGGAAATAAAAGGGACCAGCCTCAGGATGGGTGGGCTGTGGATAGGAGAGAATGAAAGTGGATTTTAAAAAAGAATTATGAGATTCCAACATTGTGTTCCCTTCATGGTGTTTGAGATATACAAGTAAGAAGCTTGTGTTATTTCAAAATTACTTTTAGTAGCGTGGACTGTTTCCTCACAACATTTCACTAGGAGTGAATCATGACATTTTATAAATACCACACTAGGAAATAAGGAGGGGCAGGGAAGTCTGTGACCAGTCAGATAAGTGGACCTCAAAATCAGGTGAGGTTTGGGACTGTCTACTTTGATACTGTTGGGGGAGGCCTAGGAGAAAGGTAATAAAATTTTCAGAACCAGGGTACCCAATACTTATATTCTGCCTTTGGTTGGACTATAGGAATGGGTATATTTGCTGGATAGAGAAGTGCTAGGAGATAAGACCCTTGACTTCATGATGGTTTGACCCATGACCCCACTTTCATAACTTTCTTATTAGTGAGACTCCTCCCCTCACAGCAATAATCAGAATCTGTATTTATGACTCTCTGATGAGTATGTCCAAAGCTGACCCTGATGTGGTACTAATGCTGTCTGGGCAAGACAATGCAAGAAAAGAGAAAAGGAAATGGGGTGTGGTGAGGTGGAAACATTCCTGGTAAGGTCTCAGAAAATGAATTTATATCTCTCTGAACTAAACTGACCTATTGTTTCTCAATACAATACTCAAGAACAGGCCCAATGAAACATCAAAGATAGATGTTTTCAGTGTCAGCACAGTATATGGTTTGATGGTTTCAAGAAGGAAAATAGTTGGCATAAAATTAGAACTTGGGGACAGCAGCAAGTCCTCGTGAATAATAACTGATCTGAGTTCTAGATAACAGCGACAAGTCGAACTGTCTTAAAGACCTCTAATGTAACTATATTTTAATTTTATTCAGCAAGACTCCGCCCCTTAGTACTGGGAACCAATTGACTCCCTAGTGACTGGGGATCCTGGTCATTAATTGTGTCAAGGGGTAAATGAGTACATACCATTGTGGGCATTCAGAAGAGAAAAGAATGGGAGGGATGTGCGTGTGCGTGTGTACATGCATGCACCTGTGTGTGTAGAGAACGGACCCTCAGTTATACAGATATGCTATAGTTTGTATAACCATTTCTCCCATTTTTGAACTTTGCTTTTTTCTAATTTTATACTAGTGTATAAAAAAGATACAAATGAGCTTATTTACGAAACAGAAAGAGATGCATAGACATAGAAAACAAACTTATGGTTACCAAAAGGGGAAAGGGGGGCAAAGAGATAAATTAGGAAGTTGGGATTAACAGATAAGCACTGCTATATATACTACTATATATAAAATAGATAAACAAGGACCTACTGTATACCACAGGGAACTCTACTCATTAGTTTGTAATAACCTATAAGGGAAATGAATCTGAAAAAGTGTATCTCTATCTATAGATGTATATGTATAACTGAATCACTGTGCTGTACACCTGAAACTAACACATGGTAAACCAAACTATACTTCAACAACAACACAATCTGTCCACAAAGAAAACGTTACTGTGAGCATCATATAAAGATCTTATTAGAGGTTTTAGATAGGTACAGTTTAAAAGCTGGTTTTCACATCTTATCAAACCGTATTCTACAGCAACCTTCTTCAGCAGAGATGACGATTATTCTCATGATGCAGACACAGAGACATACAAACACGCAGTATTTTCAGGGCCACAGAGCTTCACGGGCTGGGCTGGGGAGAATACAGTGGTGTGACTCCAGTGATTGTGTTCACACTATTATATTCTATCACAGATCCCGTAGTCCCTGTGCACCAGGAGGGGCACACACAATTTAACAAATAAGCCGGACTTCTCAGGGAAGATGAATAAAAGATAGTTCTAACCTTTAGGGAGTTTTCAGTCTGGCAATACAGATGGACAAGTTAACAAAATATAACAAATGCCACAAAATTTAGGCTTGCTTAATTTTGAATGCTTATGAAGCTTTTAACTTTGTGTGTGTGTCCGCGTGTGTGTGTGTACCATTTGTAAGAGGTCAAATTAAGATTTCTTTGATCTATAGGATTATATTGATTTTGGAATACTAGGTGTTAAGAGTGTGAATTATTTTTTGAAAAAAAATCAACTATAAAATACATCAAGGAGAAAAGCTGTCCTCTTTTAAGTTCATTTCTCAATTACAGTTATTTTTGTAAGTAGTCAGCTCACTTTATTCATAACTGGGCAACTTGTTCCTTCTATCCAGTAAGTTCCTATCAAAAGAGGTGAGATATGCACCCTCACATCATGCACAGAATTAAACTCAAAACGGCTTAAAGCCTTAAACATAAGACATGACACCATGAGACTTGGGTCAGTCTCCCAAGGCAATAGGAATAAAAACAAAAATAAACAAATGGCACCTAATCAAACTTACAAGCTTTTGCACAGCAGAGGAAACCACACACACACACACACACACACACACACACACACACACACAACACCTATGGAATAGGAGAAAATATTTGCAAATGATGTGACCGACAAAGGCTTAATCTCCAAAATATACAAACAGCTCATACAACTCAACAACAACCAAAAAACAGCCCAATCGAAAAATGGGCAGAAGACCTTAATAGACATTTCTCCAAAGAAGACATACAGGCACATGAAAACATGCTAAGCATCACTAATTATTAGAGAAATGCAAATAAAAACTACAACCAGGTACCACCTCACACTGGTCAGAATGGCCATCATTAAAAAGTCTACAAATAATAAATGCTGCAGAGGGTGTGGAGTAAAGGGAACCCTCCTACATGGTTGGTGGGAATGTAAGTTGGTGCAGTCACTGTGGAAAACTGTGGAGGTTCCTCAGAAAACTAAAAATAGAATTACTATATGATCTAGCAATCCCACTCCTGGGCATATATCCAGACAAAACTATAATTCAAAAAGATACATGCATCCCTCTGTTCATAGCAGCACTGTTCACAATAGCTAAAACATAGAAACAACCTAAATGTCCATTGACAGATGAATGGATAAAGAAGATGTGGTACATATATATATACAATGGAATGCTACTCAGCCATAAAAAAGAATGAAATAATGCCATTCGCAGCAACATGGATACAAGTAGAGACTATCATACTAAGTGAAGTAAGTCAGAAAGAGAAAGACAAATACCATGATACCACTTATATGTGGAATCTAAAATATGACACAAATGAACCTATCTACAAAACAGAAACAGACTCACAGACATAGAGAACGGACCTGTGCTTGCCAAGGGGGAGGAGGGAGGGGGAGGGAAGGACTGGGAATTTGGGATTAGCAGATGGAAACTGGTATAAATAGGATGGATAAACAACCAGGTCCTACTATATAGCACAGGGAATTATATTCAATATCCTGTGATAAACAGAGCTTAAAAGAATCATAATTTCAAAAAAAGATTACAATTATTTTGACTTGTCCTGAGCCAGAGTTAATTTGTTTTTCCATTCACTTAACCAAAATTTATTTAATAAGCTATATGTATTGACATTTGCAAATATTATTCCTCATCCTCAATAACCCTCAAGGCGATAACCTTCAAAGTAAATATTATTTTCATTTTGCCAATGCAAACACGGACATTCAGAAAGGTGACTTTAGCTCTGACAGAGGAATTAGATTGCCAAGGTAGATTGTACAAGTAGTAAATGTTAGAGCTGGGAGTTCATGCAGGTAAGTCCTTGCTCTTTCCATCATGTTATAACAATGACATAGTATGCTATCTTCTGGAGTGGTACTGCCCATCCTTTCCTTGGCTCTGACTTGGTAGAGAAGGCTTACACACAGGAAGTATGCTCTCGAAAGTACTTCCTGGGGCAGGAAATTTCCACTACCCGAGGCAACCCCTTTTCTCTACTCATAAAAGCATAAAGACATGAAGGCAAGCAAGAGAAAGTGATAGTATTTTTATAGTTATACCGTAAAATCTACTCAAATTTATAAGAAGTCAACGTTTCACGAAGTTTTGTTCTTTGACAGTTATAATCATGACATCAAATTATTTCTGCTATACCTCATGCCTCTGAATTACATCAATGTACTTGAGAGCTAGTGCCCCAGAGCAATACTTCCCAAAGCATGGTCAAAAAATCTCTCCCAAATGGTCCCAAACTGATCAAACATGCCACTCGTAATGGATGATTGACACTAAATTCCATAGACTTCCTTTTTTATGTACAACTATTAACTTACTGCCTGAGTTTTAAAGGGCTATTAAACATAAGTTAAAATCAGACATTAAACCAGAGTTTATTTAGGACTCCAATATTCCACTAAGAAGTCTGGGAACTACAGAAAACTGAGAAAAGTTACAAAGCTGCTACTACACATATGTGCTTGCAGAGAGTTAAAAAGCCCTCTAACTTAGGGAAGAACATTTTCTCTATCACATCTAATGCTTTCACAATTTCTGTCCTGCAGCTTTTCTAAAAGCATTCATCCTTGATCCTTGTGAAGTGAGACTTATTTCCAAATATGATAAAGAAGAATCAGAATTTGGTTACGGCTAGGTGGATATGTAGCAAAGTTTGTTTTACAGGAATGGAGGATTAGCAGGGACTTAGTAAAATATATGAGAAAGAGAAAACAAATAAGATGAGCCTATGATTGCCCCAAGCTTTCTTTCTGGAGCGTTTCCAGGCAGCAATGTGGTGGGGCAGGGGGTGGAATCCAGGGAAAACCAGAGGCTTCCCAAGTAGAGGAAACAGAGTAGGGAATCCAGGGAGACCAATGTGGCTAGAGTTTGAAGGTCAGACAATCAGAGAGGACAGACCTGTCCAGCAAAAGAACTCCTGAGATCCACATAGGGTCCCCCTGAGTCTTCAGCTGAATACTAATCAGCACGTGTGCGTAAGGAAACTAAAGAAAGAAAGTTAGGTTGGAATAAGAACCACCTGAAAGAATAGAGGGAAAAATCCACGATCACACAAAGCTTAAAATAGGTTATGTTCTCATGAGCCAGAAATGGATAGATGGGACACAGCAGAGCACTCAGGTAATTGCCTCAGCAATAGGGAAAAATCAGTCCTAAACTACAGGCTGCTCTGATCCCACTTAATGAAGTTTAAAAGCAAGTCTTGAAAGGATCAACCTGTCTTCAAGTTACTTAACTGTGTCCTGAACGAAGCTCAAGGGTATCTATAGGTATACAAAATATCTAGCACCAAACAAAGTAAATTTCACAATGGTTGATATTCAATCAAAAGTTGCCAGGAATGCAAAGAAGCAAAAGTAATACCCACGATGAGGATAACGAAATCCATCAGTAGGAACAGACCCAGAAATTACATAGATGATAGAATTCGTAGAAAAGAACATTTAAAAAGTTATCGTGTTTATATTGCATATATTCAAGAAGGAAGATTGAACATAGCTAAGTAGTAACATGCAGATATAAAAAAACCAAAACCAAAATGAAAATTTTAGAAATGAACGTTACAATGTCTAATATGAAAATTATCCTGGATAGGACTTACACTACTTGATTTCAAGATTCAACATAAAGCAGCAATAATCAAGACAGTGTGGTATTGGCAGAAAAATAAATAAACAGATCAATAGAGAGTCCAGAAATAGGTCTTACACATATACGGTCAAATGATTTTCAACAAAAGTACAAAGACAGGGCCTTCCCTGGTGGCACAGTGGTTGAGAGTCCGCCTGCCGATGCAGGGGACACGGGTTCGTGCCCCGGTCCGAGAAGATCCCACATGCCGCAGAGCGGCTGGGCCCGTGAGCCATGGCCGCTGAGCCTGCGCGTCTGGATCCTGTGCTCCACAACGGGAGAGGCCACAACAGTGAGAGGCCCGCGTACAGCAAAAAAAAAAAGTACAAAGATAATCCAATGGAGAAAAGCTAATCTTTTAAACAAATGGTATTTTAACCATTGAATATCTGTATCCAAAAATTAAAATAAATAAAACTTGATCTACTCCTCATGCCATACGCAAAGAAAATTCAAAGAGAATCATAGATCTAAATGTAAAGCCTAAAACCATAAATCTTTCAGAAGATGACATAGGAGAAAATCTTCATGACAGTGTATTAAACAGAACTTTTTAGAAATGTAACACGAAATGCACAATCTATGAAAGAAAAAATTATAAATTATGTTTCATCTAAAATAGAAACTTCTGGTCTTCAGAAGATTCTGTTATGCCAAAGACTAGGGGAAACCATTTGTAAATCACTTATCTGATAATGTAATTGTAGTCACAACAAAAAATAACTCTTCAAACATGGTATTAAGAAAGCAAACAACCCAATGAAACATGGGCAAAAGATCTGCATAGATACTTCATCAAAGAAGATACACTTGGCAAATGAGTCTTTGAAAAGAAGCACAATATTGTTAGTCATTAGGGACTATTTGAGACTAATTAGAATGGCTAAACTGAACAAGGCTGATACTATCTGTTGGCAAAGGTGTGGAGCAACTAGAATTCTCATACACTGCTGGTGGGAATGTAAAGTGGTGCAGTCACTTTGGAAAAGGATTTGACAGTTTCTTAAAAAGTGCATTTATCATGTGATGCTACTATTCCACTCCTAGTTATTTACTGAAGTTATCAGGTTTTTTCAGTTTAATTTGAAATTGCAGGAAAAAAAGCAGACTCATCAAACTTAGAAAACATCTCTGAAACAGGAAATGCTGTTTCAAACCACAAATGTCAGAGAGCGCTTCACTCTGGCGTTTGAGTCCCAAAGGAAGAAAAAAATCTTATTACTTCCTGAAAAAATATAGGCATGGAGATGTTGATGGGTGAACTTTCATTTTAAAAGTTTATTCTAAATGGCTGTGATTGTTAATGGAATTTTTAAAACTTTTTTTTCTGATTGGACATTTAGTAACCAGGGAGTTTACTCACCCCATACTCTTGAGATACTGTGTTTTCCTTGGCTGGTATTTACCTATCCTTTCAAAGATCAGCTCTGGTAGAAACAGCACTGGATGGATTCAAGTGCAGACTGATCACATTCATTTACACCTGGAAAATGAGCCCCAGACCTGCAGGCTGCCCTTCATTCTCCATTCTCACAGGGGTCATCTCACTGCGGAGAGTCTTATGCAGCCTAAGGAGAGATGGGGGCCCACAGGAGTCCTCTGGAAGCTGCAGTCCCTTTGGCAGAGGATTTTGGGGGGAAGGAGGATGTCTATGGAATTTGAGAATATCAAAGCTGGAAGGGGTGTTCTCTGGACCAGTGCCTCTTTAGGGGGTCACTGTAAATAAAGATAGGAGACCTCAAGTCCTTTTTAATGTCTCCCAAACCCAGAAAACCTTAACCATTGACATTAACCATCTTCCTACAGAAGTCCATTCAGGTTAACCAAGACATTAATCTTCTTGTCTTTTAGCAAAAGTTATTTTAGCTCACAGTGGTAATATCAGTTATCCTGTGATGATCAGAAGTCCTGATTGGTGGTTTGATTTTGGTTAATAAAAAATGAAAAAAATCATGTGATAAAATAAGGCAGAACAAAATAAAAAATACTAGTAATTAATTAATGGGTATGATTTTTTTTTTTTTTTTTTTTTTTTTTG
>NW_020175047.1:1927330-1933823 GCF_003031525.2 Neophocaena asiaeorientalis asiaeorientalis
GCAGGCGGACTCTCAACCACTGCACCACCAGGGAAGCCCAATGGGTAGGCCTTTTAAAATCCTCATTTTATTGATAAGGGAATTGAGACTCAGAGAGATGGATGAACTTGTCTAAGCCAGTTAGTGGAGTTAGGACTTAAACTCTGAATGACTGATGCCAGATTCTGAACTGTTTAGTGTTATCTAACTGTTATCATGGGTGGGGGGGTGCTTCTACATAAACCACAGAAATAAGGGGAGGCCCTCAATGGTAAAAGTTGGAAAAATAAATAAAACTACAATGATGTGTTAGATTGAACTAGATAGTTTCAAGTTTCTAAGAGTCTCTAATAAGTTAAAATCCCGATGTGTTAAATTAAACCATCCATGAGATCAGGAACAATCACTCTTACAGGCAGATCGGTGGTAGCAAGTGTTGTGGACAGAGCACTGGACAGGGTATCAGGAGAGCAGGGTTCTGGCCCAAATAACTAGATGATCTTGGGAAAGTCACCTCCCAACTGGACATCTGGCTGGACCTCTCTCTCCAGTAGAATAGCTGGACTTCTTTCAGGGTAGCCAGTTTCCCAGAGAGCAAAAGAAGAATCCTCCATGGGCTTCCCTGGTGGCACAGTGGTTAGGAATCCGTCTGCCAGTGCAGGGGACACAGGTTCCAGTCCTTATCCGGGAAGATGCTGCAGAGCAACTAAGCCCGTGCGCCACAAATACTGAGCCTGCACTCTAGAGACTTTGAGCCACAACTACTGAGCCCATGTGCCACAACTACTGAAGCCAACGCATCTAGAACCCATGCTCCGCAACAAGAGAAGCCACGACAATGAGAAGCCCGCACACCACAATGAAGACCCAAAACAGCCAAAAATAAAAACAAGCAAATAAATAAATAAATTTATTTTAAGAAGAAGAAGAGAATCCACCAGGACTCTTTTTTTAAAAAATATTTATTTATTTATTTTGGCTACACCGGGTCTTAGTTGCGGCACGCAGGATCTTCGTTGTGGCATGTGGGATTTTTAGTTGTGGCATGTAGGCTTCTTAGTTGTGGCATGCAGGCTTCTTAGTTGTGGCATGCATGCGGGATCTAGTTCCCTGACCAGGGATCGAACCCAGGCCCCCTGCATTGGGAGTGTGGAGTCTTACCCATTGGACCACCACGAAAGTCCCCCCTGCAGGACTCTTAAGGGCTAAATCCAGAATGGGCACAGCGTACTCTAACCACATTCTATTCAACAAAGTAAATCACAAGACCAGCTTAGATTCAAGGAGAGAGGAGACAAACCATCTGTTGATGGGAAGAGCAGCAGGTGCATACAGGGATGGAAGGAATTGTTGGTGGCCACCTATGGAGACTGTCTACTACACACATTATGAACAGATGTCCATGGTCAAATAAGTTTGGGAAATCTGGACTAAACACAATTTAAAAGGTTTCTTAACAGCAAGACTTCTTAGACTTGTTAAAATGCTAATTGAAGTGCCAAGAATGATATAAAGTAGAAAGTATAAAAAGAAGTAAAGTTTATTTATTGCTTTCTAGCCTAACTTTGTCCTTCCTGACCTTCTTACACAGATCAATATGAAAGAGGATAAAAATGTAACCAATCTAACAGGAAATATTTACGGTTAAACTGGCTACCACAGACAGTCACAGTCTTTGAAAGATAAAGAATGTCTTCAGGAAGTTGCAAAGGACCTGGCTCAACTTCAGTATTTTCTCCATCCTTTGTGGAAACAGCCACTTTTCTTGCTAAGTAAAGCCTCCTTCAGCATAAATTGAAATTCTGGACTTCTAGTTGCTGAGAAAAAGTCAGTCCTATTGCTCATTAAAATGATTTCTTCCTGCCTTTCATTTTTAAAATTTATTTATTTACTTTTGGCTGATTGGGTCTTTGTTGCTGTGCGCAGGCTTTCTCTAGTTGTTGCGAGCAGGGTCTACTCTTGGTTGCAGTGCGTGGGCTTCTCATTGCGGTGGCCTCTCTTGTTGAGGAGCACGGGCTCAAGGCATGCGGGATTCAGTAGTTGTGGCACGTGGTCTCAGTAGTTGTAGCTCGTGGGCTCTAGAGTGCAGGCTCAGCAGTTGTGGCACAGGGGCTCAGTTGCTCTACGGCATGTGGGATCTTCCCAGACCAGGGCTGGAGTCTGTGTCCCTTGCATTGGCAGGCGGATTCTTAATCACTGCACCACCAGGGAAGCCCCTCTTCCTGCCTTTAGAATCAGGTCTTTTAATGAGTTCCAATTAGTTCTGGGAAGATAATAAAAGTCAGGGGTGACTTTTCAATTCTTTGTCTCATAAGCAACTGGTGTTGTTTTCTTGGCTATCTGGTCAACTGCAAAGCACAGAAATGACCCATTGGGGTGACCGATGCCTTGGACACATGGTATTTGTGAAAGTAGCTTGGTGTGGAAGAAGAGAAGAAACTCTGGAAACTGACCTGGCTTTGAATTTCCGCTTCTCTACTCCTATTCCTGTTACTCCTTGGAAATCCTTAAGGAAGTTGTGTAAGTCCTCTGATCCTCAGTTTACTCATCTATAAAACCTAAATTATAAGGCTTTTGGAGAGATTAAATGTGATATTGTTTGCTTATCTATTTGTTCCTTCCACTCATTCAACAAATATTTAGTTATTGTACTTAATGAGTGGCAGGCAGTATACCATGCACAAAATATATAGCTTGGAAGGGGAGTAAACCATATGCAAGTAAATTAATAAATAATAAATTTGCAACTAAAGATTTTTGCCAAGTATTGCATAGTCAGGTCAATGCCATAATCAGAAATGAGCAGGATGCTGTGATTGTTTAAGGTGGGAAGCAGTGTCTTATCTTAGATATGGTTATAAAGGAATGTCTCTCTGAATTGATAAGGTTGGGATGAGAAAGGTCAGCGACGTGAGCAGCAGAGAGAGGAACATTCCAGGCAGAAGAAACCGCAAATGGCAAATTTCTAACATGATCAAGAATTTAATGGGGGGCTTCCCTGGTGGCGCAGTGGTTGAGAGTCCGCCTGCCGATGCAGGGGATGCGGGTTCGTGCCCCAGTCCGGGAAGATCCCACATGACGCGGAGCGGCTGGGCCCGTGAGCCAGGGTCACTGGGCCTGCGTGTCCGGAGCCTGTGCTCCGCAATGGGAGAGGCCACAACAGTGAGAGGCCCGCGTACCGCAAAAAAAAAAAAAAAAGAATTTAATGAGTTTGAATTTATGTGAACTGACAGAAGACCAGTTTGGCTGGAGCATAAAGGGAGGGGAAGGCTGGAGAGCTCAGCAAAGGAAGCATCATGTACGATGTAAGTAAGGACTTTAGGCTTTATTCTAATTGCAATAGGGAGGCATTGTGGAATTCTGAAGAGAGAAAACATGATCCAGTTTAAAATACTGAATGATCACTCTGGGTCCCTCTGGAGATTGGATTGAAGGGGGGCAAGAGTGGAGAAAAGAGAAACAATTAAGACATTATGGTAGTCCAGAAGAGAGATAATGGTGGTATGTGCTGGGCTGGTGGCACTGGCAATAAAAATAAATTGACAAAATATTTGTAGTGGAACTGGCAGGACTTGGTGATAGATGGGATGTGGAAGGTGAGAGAGACAAAGGGGTCAAAATGGATTTTTCTGGGTTTTGGTATAGAAACTAGATGGGCAGAGATTCCATTTACTGAGAAAGGGGAAACTGGAGGAGGAACAGATTTGGGGAGGGGATCAGAGGATCTTAAGACTTTCAGTTTGGACATGCTAGGTTTCTGAGAAAACCAGTTTGAGATGCCAGGTAGGTAACTAAATGTATGAGACGAGATCAGAGATGAGGTCTTGGTTGGAGGTATGAATTTAGGAGTCATCAGCATACAGATAGTATTTAAAGCCATGGACTGGATGAGATCCCCTGTGAGGAAATTATAGCTAGAGACAAGAAGAAAGGCAGGGGGAAGGCTTGAATTGAATACGATTTAATAAGGAAGAAGGAGTCAGTGAGAGAATGGAGAAAGGCTAGTGGAGTGGGAGAACAAACAGAGAAGTATGATGCTGAGGAAGCTAAGAGAGAAAGGTTAGTGTTTCATGGAGAAATATTTGAACGCTACTGGGAAGCTGAGTATGAGAAAGAGAGTTCTGTCCATTGGATTTAGTAACATGGCGTAATGTGGATAGAACCCAGATTGATGGAAGAAAGAACACGAAGGGTGGGAGTGGAGATGGTGTATGTTGATACCTCTTTTGTGAAATTATGTTAAAAAACAGAAATGAAGGTGTTCTAGAAAGACATCAAGGGAAGCATAGCAGAGCTTTCTTCTTGTCTACCTCACATCCATTCTCTCCCTCCTTGTTAACTTTTTCTTGGGGCAGCAAACTCTTCAGTTAACAAACAGAGTTTCCTCCCTTGCTACGTGGGGAGCCAATGAAACATAAGAGACTGACTCAGCTACATTTCCCCCTTCTTCTCCTTAGGTGGCAGATAAGAGGGTGGGAACTACACTGGCCATTTTGCAACCATGAGAAGAACCTGAAAATAGAAACCCCTGTTAAGGAAGTGGAACAGCTAGATTGGGCAGCAGACTGCAGCATCAAGAATATTTTCAGATCTGAGAGATACCAGAGTATGCTTGCATGCTGGTATGAGCCATCGAGGAGAGAGATGGGTGGAGAAGAGCCCAGGGGATAATGACAGGACTGCAGCTCTTAAAAAGGCATGCGTAGAGTGAGCCTGGGTATCTGTTGATGAATTGGCCTTTGATAGGCTTCTGCAGAGGGTTTAGGACACTTCCCAACGTTCTTTCCTAAGGAAACTTTCTCCAGCAACTCTGACATTCCATTGCTCTTTCCATCCTTCATCCTTTTCCCTATGGACTAGAGTCGCCTGTCTCTTCCTTCCTAAATTCATTCCCCGTGTTGCTGCCAGAGTGAATATTCCAAACTGCAAATATGACTTTAGAAGACTGTGTAGCTCCTTGTCATCTACAGGATGAAGCTGTACTCACTGGCCTCACATTTAAGACATTCTCTTTCTAAGACAATACCATATGATTTCACTTATATGTGGGATCTAAAATATGACACAAATGAACGTATCTAAGAAAGAGAAACAGACTCGTAGACATAGGGAACAGACTTGTGGTTGCCAAGGGGGAGGAAGGTAGGGGAGGGATGGATTGGGAGTTTGGGATTAGCAGAGGCAAAAGATTTTATATAGAATGGTTAAACAACAAGGTCCTACTGTATAGCACAGGGAACTACATTCAATATCCTGTGATATACCATAATGGAAAAGAATATAAAAAAGAATGTATATATATGTATAACTGAGCCACAGATCTACAGCAGAAATTAACACAACATTGTAAATCCACTATACTTCAATTAAAAAAAAAAAAGTCATTCTCTTTCTGGCTCTTCTTTCCAGCTTCCTATCTTCAACATTTCATTAACCATTCTGAGTACCAACAATGCCTGGTTATTGGCATTTCCCTAACGGTGCATTATCTTTCCCACATCTATACCTTTCTTCATGCTTTCTCCCTTTACTGATATCCTTCTTCCTTTCTCTTTCACTTACATAGTTTCAAAGCACAGCTCAAATGCCAGCTATGATGTGTCCAGAGGGAATTAGTTGTTCTTTCCTCTCATTCTTGCAAGAGCAGCTGTCCTCCTCTGCCCTTCAGACAGGTGATATAGCTTTTCCTGTTGGCCCCCTCCCACTGGATTGTAAGCTCTTGAGGCTAGGGGCCCTGACTGATTCATCTTTCTTTTTTTTTTTTTTTTTTTTTTTAACATTTTTATTGGAGTAAAATTGCTTTACAATGATGTGTTAGTTTCTGCTTTATAACAAAGTGAATCAGTTATACATATACATATATCCCCATATCTCTTCGCTTTTGCGTCTACCTCCCTCCCACCCTCCCTATCCCACCCTTCTAGCTGGTCAAAAAGCACCGAGCTGATCTCCCTGTGCTACGCAACAGCTTCCCACTAGCTATCTATTTTACATCTGGTAGTGTATATATGTCCATGCCACTCTCTCACTTCGTCCCAGCTTACCCTTCCCCCTCCCTGTGTCCTCAAGTCCATTCTCTACGTCTGCGTCTTTATTCCTGTCCTGCTCCTACATTCTTCAGAACCATATATATTTTTTTGTTGTTGTTGTTGTTCCATATATCTGTGTTAGCATACTGGATTTGTTTTTCTTTCTGACTTACTTCACTCTGTATGACAGACTCTAGGCCCGTCCACTTCACTACAAATAACTCAATTTCATTTCTTTTTTTTGGCTGAGTAATATTCCATTGTATATATGTGCCACATCTTTATCCATTCACTTTCCTGGTGGAGTCTTTAGGGTTCTCTATGTATAGTATCATATCGTTTGCAAACAATGACAGCTTTACTTCTTCTTTTCTGATTTGTATTCCTTTTATTTCTTTTTCTTCTCTGATTGCTGTGGCTAAAACATCCAAAACTATGTTGAATAATAGTGGTGAGAGTGGGCAACCTTGTCTTGTTCCTGATCT
>NW_020175047.1:1934302-2047798 GCF_003031525.2 Neophocaena asiaeorientalis asiaeorientalis
CCGTTTTATTGGCATATAGTTGCTTGTAGTAATTTCTCATGATCCTTTGTATTTCTGCAGTGTCAGTTGTTACTTCCCCTTTTTCATTTCTAATTCTCTTGATTTGAGTCTTCTCCATTTTTTTCATGATGAGCCAGGCTAATGGTTTATCAATTATGTATATCTTCTCAAAGAACCAGCTTTTAATTTTGATGATCTTTGCTCTCGTTTCCTTCATTTCTTTTTCATTTATTTCTGATCTGATCTTTATGATTTCTTTCATTCTGCTAACTTTGGGATTTTTTTGTTCTATTAGAACTGATTTTGCTGCATCCCATAAGTTTTGCATCATCGTGTTTTCATTGTCATTTGTTTCTAGGTATTTTTTGACTTCCTCTTTGAATTTTTCAGTAATCTCTTGGTTATTAAGTAGCGTATTGTTAGGCTCCATGTGTTTGTAATTTTTACAGTTTTTTTTCTGTAATTGATATCTAGTCTCATAGCATTGTGGTCAGAAAAGCTATCTGATACGGTTTCAATTTTCTTAAATTTACCAAGGCTTGATTTGTGACCCAAGATATGATCTATAATGTTCATGACTGTTTGTTCGCTCTTTTTTTCTTTTAGGTCCTTGTTAAATGTTTCTTGTATTTTCTCCATTCTATTTCCAAGAATTTGGATCATTTTTACTATCATTTTTCTGAATTCTTTTTTAGGTAGACTGCGTATTTCTTATTCATTTGTTAGGTCTGGTGAGTTTTTACCTTGCTCCTTTATCTGCTGTGTGTTTCTTTGCCTTCTCATTTTGCTTAACTTACTGTGTTTGGGATCTCCTTTTCTCAGGTTGCAGGTTCATAGTTCCCATTGTTTTTGGTGTCTGCCCCCAGTGGCTAAGGTTGGTTCAGTGGATTGTGTAGGCTTTTGGTGGAGGGGACTAGTGCCTGTGTTCTGGTGGATGAGGCTGGATCTTGTCTTTCTGGTGGGCAGGTCCACGTCCGGTGGTGTGTTTTGGGGTTTCTGTGACTTTATTATGATTTTAGGCAGCCTCTCTGCTAATGGGTGGGATTGTGTTCCTGTCTTGCTAGTTGTTTGGCATAGTATGTCCAGCACTGTAGCTTGCTGGTCATTGAGTGGAGCTGGGTCTTGGCGTCGAGATGGAGATCACTGGGAGATTTTCACCTTTTTGATATTACGTGGAGCTGGGAGGTCTCTGGTGGACCAATGTCCTGAACTTGGCTCTCCCACCTCAGAGGAACAGCCCTTATGCCTGGCTGGAGCACCAAGAGCCTGTCATCCACATGGCTCAGAATAAAAGGAAGAAAAGAAAGAAAGAAAGGAAGGAAGGAAGGAAGGAAAGAAGGAAGGCAGAAAAAGATAAAATAGTACTAAAATTTTTTAAAGTTATTAAAATAAAAAACAAAAAATAATTATTAAATTTTTTAAAAGTAATTTAAAAAGAAAGAAAGAACAACCAAACCAAAAAACAAATTCACCAATGATAACAAGCACTGAAAACTATACTAAAAAAAAAAAAAAAAAGAGGTCTTCTGCCCGCATTCAGTGGGTGTTCTGTAGGAGTTGTTCCACGTGTAGATGTATTTCTGGTGTATCTGTGGGGAGGAAGGTGATCTCCGCGTCTTACTCTTCCGCCATCTTGAAGCTCCTCCTCCTGATTCATCTTTGTAGTCTTGCTCCTCTCCATTGTGCTCAATAAATATTTGTTGAATGAATGATTGCTTTCTGGACCAAGCCTCCCTGTTTACTAAGAGGAAAGCTGTGAACATCTGTTGTGTTTCCTGTTGAGCATCCCTTCCCTGTTTCTAGTAACAGTATCCTTCCTTCCTTGAGAGCCTGCAGCTTTTCCATTCCCACCAGCTGGAGTCCTCTCCCCACCCCCACCCCAGGCTCCTGCTGCGGCTCCTCTGTGAGATGCCCAGGGGTCTTCCATTAACACTTGTTTTCTTGACTAAGTTGGCTGGAATTTATTGGTCAGAGAGACCACATGAAATATAACTTTATTTTTGGACAATATTGAAGAGTTAGTCCCTTGCAATACTTTCAAGAATTCCCTTTAAATAAGGCTTACTCTTCTTAGGTAAAAACATCTGTTGCTCAGATTTCTGACCACAATCCTGCTCTGCTCCAAGATGGCTCTCAGGTGAGCGGGTTGTGGCTTACTCTGTCCTCTTTGCAGGTAGAAGGAAAGGGTTCTTTGGGTTCACGTGATATTCTCTGACCTCCCTGGTCTCCACAGCAGCATCTCTTGTTTCCATGACAGTGTTCTTTGCCCACTAGAGGGATGCTTGCCCTGCTGGCATTTGTGTCTGAAGCCAAAGCTGGCATAGCTTGTAATCTGGTTTTGCAAGGCTTGGCAGAGGCTGCAGTACTTCCTAGTTGCCACACTCACCTCATCAGTGATGGCTCTAAAAACTTCACATATCCTCCATTGGCTTCTGGTTGGGGTGAGATCAGATGTGGGGTGGGGTTCATCTTTCTCTGCTGAATCACCCCTGACCACCGTTGGTTGGAAAGCTGGCTCTCAGACTCAGCTACCTCCTGCTTCCCCATTTCAGGGTTCAGTGGAAGCTCCTGTGTTCCAACAAATCCCATGGGAAGAGAGAGCAGCTAGAGAGAGGCTGCACCATTGAGCTTCTTTCATGTGGCCAATCCCCAAATTCTTATGGACATGTCAGGGAACCTGGCCCACCAGGCAACCTCCTCCCAGGGTTCCAAATAGGGAGTGGGCCAGGACCCCTCTGCCCTAATTATTCTCTTCAACTTGTCAGGGTTGCAGCCCAGGGAGAGGAATGGAGCACAGTTTGTCTACCTCTCCACCTCTGTTTCTTCTCTTCTGCCTTCAGCCCACCTTCTGTCTTCAATATAACCTTGGATTATAAAGGATGGGCTTCACTTTTGCTTCTATCTTCTATCCTGTCTTTTCTACTTGTAGTTTTACGGCTATCTTATTTACACCATGGGAAAAATTCTATATCAAGCTGATATGTAAAATGGGGACAGGGGCTTCCCTGGTGGTATAGTGGTTAAGAATTGCCCACTAACGCAGGGGACACAGGTTTGAACCCTGGTCCGGGAAGATCCCACATGCCGCAGAGCAACTAAGCCCGTGTGCCACAACTACTGAGCCTGTGCTCTAGAGCCCACAAGCCACAACTATTTAGCTTGCATGCCACAACTACTGAAGCCTGCGTGTCTAGAGCCCATGCTCCGCAACAAGAGAAGCCACCGCAGTGAGAAGCCTGGACACCTCAACGAAGAGTAGCCCCCGCTCACTGCAACTAGAGAAAGCCTGCGTGCAGCAATGAAGACCCAATGAAGCCAAAAATAAATAAAAGAAATTTATATAAAAGAAAGGGAACAAAATAAATTTAGACTTTATTGCCTTGGCTTATAATGTCAGCAGCTGACTGTTACCTTTCTCTGCATTCCTTCTTTAAGAATCCAATTTTCCCTCTGTCTACCCCACCCCTCACCTGCTGCCAAGAAAGGTGAGTAACTTGGCTGACTATGGAGAAGATCGGGTAATGTGCATGTAAATCTATGTTTGTATTTCTCAGATATTTCCTTTATACCTTTGACTAAAGAACCCTAGCTGATACAAGCAGCATGATACACAATTCACAATTTGCCTGTGCATAATTTAATCTTTCCTTTTTGCTAAGGCCTTTCCAAGAATTACCCAAAAGAGAGTTGATCAAGAGTATAAGGAGAAACAGATGGGACCATCACACAGGGAGCAGGAGACTCAAGTCAGGTTTGGTGAGCAGAAGCTAATCTCTTCTGATTCCTTGAAGTGATGCAAAACACCCTGGAACCCAGATGCCAACTGCGGATACTGTGGGAAGCAGGGGCAAGAGATTTGACAATTCTAAACCACTAGATAACTCATTGCATTTGACTGAGCTTAAACATGATTAGGATGTGAGGCAAGTTGAGGGCTCAGAGTTAATACATTAAAATGGTAATAGATAAGCAAAGAAAGAAACAATCCGAATCCTCACATTTTTGACTGTGAAAATTATATCTCTCATATGAGGTTGGATTTGTTGCCCTTTCAATCAATTACTCACTATGTTTCCATGCTTTGGATGTGTGAAATACTGGAAGAATTATAATGAAGATGTTTATCATCAAGTTTGGGAAGAAGTAGGAGCCTAAGGTAATTAAAAGACTATTAAAAGCCAAAATGTGAAAGATTTGAAGGTTCTTTAGGACTTCCCCCAAGCAGAGGGTCCCACCCTGGATCAGTTAGTCCAAATGAAATAAAGATAGGAAAAATGACTGGCATTGGGTTTCCCACTGTGGGGGTAGGAGGTTACAGACAAGCAAGGGGAGGAGGCTAGAATGATCTATGTGGTAATGGATTAGAGTGGAGACATCAGTATGAACTCATGTTTAGCTTAATATAGAGGTGATTACATTTAGAAACATTTTAGGTATGTATATTATACGAGTTAATACATATACATTTATGTCCTTGTTCTGGCAGCCTGGGAAATGACACCTCAGTAGCCATGAGAGCATCTAACCCCTAGATCTCAGGTTTCTTTCCCCCACCTTCAATATATGCTTATTTATGAAATTAAGAGCAAAATATGTACACACACAGAAAACACTCAGAGACACCAAAGGACCCTAAGGCCTCAGATTAAATACACCCCCAACCGCAAGCAGGGGTTCATAAAAACAGTAAGCCAGACGCCCTCCCCCTCCCATATTCAGAACTGATTCACGCGGGAGAAGGCAGATGAGGGCAGGGAAGAGGGAAGGCGAGGATCTGCCAACGGGCAGAAGAAAGTTACACCCCTTGCAGCACTCACCCCAAACTTTTCCTATAAAAATTTTCCCCAAAAAACCATCAGGGAGTTTGGGGTTTCTGAGCACGAGCCATCCTGTATCCTTGCTTGGCTCTGCAATAAACCAGAGTCTGCTCCAAACTCTGATGTTTCGGTGTCTTTGATCTCATTGTGCATCAGGCACGTGGACTTTGTTCGGGAATACTCCACAGAGGCCACGAGCAGAGCCGCCGCGAGGCCCAAAGGCGGGGACAGAGGTGAGGCCTTCCCCAGGCTGCCCTGGCTCCGGCTCCCCGCTCCCCCCACCAACACTGCCTCAGACACAAAGCCGGTACTAGGCCTCACAGTGTTTCCTCACCTCTCCAGGTCCCAGCCAGTGGCCTGGGGGCTTTGGCAGACCCTGGTGATGCCCCCGAGGCTCCCTGAGGCTTCCTCTCTCCGATGGCCCAGCACTTCTCTCACCTTTCACTCCTGACGCCTTTCTCGCCAGTACCTTGAGATTAGGCCTAGAAACCACCCCCCCGCCACTCTCGGGTCCTCACCAGGCGCCGGCAACACCTCCTGGGGAGATCTCAGTTCCTAATACCATTCTCCAATGAAAGGAACCAGGGTGCTTTGGAGAAATGGCTCATTCTAGGATTCAGGCAGGAAATCTACAAAATGAGCCTGAATCTCTTGTAGAGACAGAAAGTAAGAAAGTGCTCAAAAAAAATCCACAATGACGTGGGTATGCCAAAGAAACGCAGGAGCCAAATGAACACGCTCGCAATGGCCAAACCTGAAGCAATCTGAGTAACAAAACAAAGTATTATTGGATTATAACTGAAAGTTTAGAATATCTACTAGTCCCTGCTGATAGAAACAAATTATTGAAAAAATAAACGGGGGAGAATGGACAAATCTCCTGTGCTCCTTAGCCCTCAAGGACTTGAAGCATAACTCCCTTCTAATTAAGGGCAGCCTGTGCCCAGTGACTTCCTTCCAAAGAATGCAGCATGAAAAGGGGGGTGAAAGTAACTTCACAGCAGAAAAACTTGAAAAAGCCTACCTCAGCCAGGTGGACAAGGTCAACATCAACAGTGATTAAGTCATGCACCCTTAATCCGCTGTAATGAGAATGGCTCTTCAGCTCTGTGAACATCCTTCCAAAAACTCATAATCCCAGTCGAATCATGAGAAAACATCAGATGAATCCCAAGTGAGGGACATTCTATAAAATACCTGATCAGTACTCCTCAAAACTGTCACAAAAACAAGATAAGTCTGAGGAACTGTCACAGCCAAGAAGACTAAGGAGACACGATGATGAAATGTTAATATGGTGTCCTGGATGGAATCCAGGAAGAGAAAAAGGTAAAAACTAAGGCAATCTGAATACAGTATGGTCTTCAGTTAACAACATATCAACATCAGCCCATTAATTGTGACAAGTAGTTATGGGCTGAACCCTGCAGGCCTACACGGCCTGCACTTGCCCAGCTTTAAGACCAAAGGAAGAGCCCAGAGTCAGCAACAGAGATATCAATGGTTAATGGATAGGGTGCTTACCTGCCTGGAGAAAGGCCCTGGAGTGACACCCGACTGTGTGCAGCTATCAGTGGGGAGGACATGGCGGCAGGCTTTGCTCCTGGGGGTGGGGGAAGGGGAGGTTGCCAGTTATAGGTTGGCTCATTAGTTACCAGGGAAACTAGCAGAGGGGCACGCCCCTCACCGCCCTTTTGATAAGAACCAGCGTCAGCTGAGGCAGGGGCAAGCTTGTAGCAAGGTGAGTCAGGTGCATAGGCTGTAGGTGAAGCAGGCACTGGTGAAGCAGGGAATGCACAGAGAGCAAGCAAACAGCCATCCTGAGTGGCCTGACCATAGAGTAGTTAATAGAGGGAATTAGCTGGAGAGTATATGGGAATTCTCTGTACTATATTTGGAATTTTCCTGTAAATCTAAAACTATTCTAAAATAAAGAGTTTATTTTAAAATGACTGGCATTGCAACATGTGGCAGGGTGGGAAAAAATTACTGCTAAACTGGAATAATTTTTTGTCTTTCTCATGTGATAACCAGGGATGTTTCTTTGCCTTTTGACAGTGACTCATTCCGAGCTTGGAGCTCAGGGGCCGGTGACCCAGGTAAGAAGCAGATGGCTGTCTGCTTGTCCATCAGGCCAGCCTTCTGGGCCTTTACTTGGTAATCACTGCTCCAAAGCAGATCCTTAATTAACATTAATGAAGCTTGTCTGGTGTAGCAGTAAAGGACACTGAATGAGGAAGGCTAAAGCCCGAGCTCGAGACCCAGCTCTGCCACCAGCCGTGCGACCTTGGGGGAGTCTCTTCTTCCTGCAACCCTGATTTATTCGCCTCTAAGATGGAGAAGCAAATGGCCTTGTCTCTTTCACAGGGTATGAGGACCAATGAATAAACAGACTCTCAAATGTCTATCAGTGTCAAATTTCTATCAGTAGGATTTGCTGATAGCACAGGGTGATACTTGGCCACATCATTGTTAGGGGAACCACTGACTGAAACCGCCCCCCACTAGCCAGGCAAGATGGTAACCACTTGCATGAGTTATGTTACAACAGGGGGTCCTGGTAAGGAACGCGGAACTAACAAGTAACCACCGACCGGAAGAATGAGGGAAAGGTCAAAAGGAGAGAGGAGGGCTTCCCCGGTGGCGCAGTGGTTGGGAGTCCACCTGCCGATGCAGGGGACACGGGTTCGTGCCCCGGTCCGGGGGGATCCCGCATGCCGCGGGGCGGCTGGGCCCGTGAGCCATGGCTGCTGAGCCTGCGCGTCTGGAGCCTGTGCTCCGCAACGGGAGAGGTCACAACAGTGAGAGGCCCGCGTACCGCAAAAAAAAAACAGAAAGGAGAGAGGAAATGCAAGTCCATATGTTCTACCAACCTCCCAGAATCCTTCTCTCTGGAATACATCTTGGCTGAGTGATGCGTGTGCCACCAGGAAGGGCCCTGAGTCAGAACGATTGGCCAGAGACAACCCGGAAACTAACCTGACAACCCGGAAACTAATGCAACGTCGGAGTTTCCCGAGATTGCGAGCCACGTGGTAGAGCAGTTCACCTGGGCTCCCTTACCCTCCTGCTCTTCACCCAGCTGCCCCTTCTCAATAAAGTCTCTTGCTTTGTCAGCATGTGTGCCTCCTCGGACAATTCATTTCTGAGTGTTAGACTAGAGCCCACTCTCAGGCCCTGGAAGGGGTCACCCTTCCTGCAACATCATAAGAGAGATTCAGCAATGAACAGTGAGGCCAAACTGCAACGTCGGAGTTTGGAGCAGAGAAATGTTTATGGGATGGCGAAGCAAAGAGAACGGGTGGCTCCTGCTCAAAACCCCCAGAACTCCCTGATGGTTTTCAGGGAGAAATTTTTATAGGCAAAATTTGGGGTGAGGGCTGCAGGATGTGTGACTTTCTTCTGACTGGTCAGTGGTGAGGTAATAAGGTGGTGCTCCAGGAATCTTGTGCTCAGCCTGAAGTTACCATCCTCCACCTGGTTGGGGGTCTTCGTTCTTGCAGAAGAACTCAAAGATATTGTTACATATATCCCTTGAGGAGGCACCAGGATCCTGCTTTAATTGCTGCACTATGGTTTCTTGACCATTCCTCCTTGGTTTCTGCATTCCCTATTGCCCTGATTAGTAGCTGTCTGGATCTGCCCTTTGGAACTCAGGGAAGGTCTAGGAGGCTGAAGGCTTCATCCTGCAAATAAGAAATGGAGAACCTGGAAAGGCTTTTGTGCCCAGGAGGGCCCCAAAAGGTGCTGCTTGGTTTCACTTGCAGCTATGAGAAACAAGCATTCTGATTCGAATTTCTGGGTGTTTGTATCCTGTGGTAACATTAAAATAATCATGCAAATCTGAAAAAAAAAAAAGGTAATAGAAACAGGACTTATTTATCTCATAGGTTTAGGCTGCATATTTACTCCTTTTTTTTTTTTTAAAAAGTTGAGTTTAACTTGCTTTTAGTTTTTATAGAATTTTTTTTTTTTTAGAATATTTTTGATTTAAGTCTCCAGGTCAGGAAACTACCACTTCCAAGGGAATAAAACCTTACATGTGGTTCTAAGGAAAGTGTTTTAATGCCCCAAGTTGTAGTAACAGAAAAGAAGGCCTCATTGCACCGTTTTACTTTGAAGCAGGTCTTTGATGCCTCAAATAGTGTTACAAAGAAAACGGAAGCTCTCCAGCTCTACAGATTTCCCTAATGAGCGCAGGGATTGTCCTATGTCTTGACTACTTGTCCAAGTTGTTTCTTGCTTCCTGAAATTTTTGCCACCTATTAGGCATACCAGTTCTGGAATACCAACCTCCGTATCTCACACTAATCTTACCTGCCCCTCGTCTCCCACCTGGCCAGCTAGCCTGTGCTAATTGTCATCTTAACTGGATATAGGTAAGCCAATCAGGTGGCCAATGTGATTGGATGGGAAGGTGTTTTGTGTGCATCTCAGCCTGTGGATAGTGATAATGTTGGCTCGAAATGCCTCTGGGCACTCACCTGGGCTCACAGGGAGCCCCTGCAGATGTCTTCCTTTCCAGAGCCAATGCTGCGATTGGACTGGCCCTTGTGGCTTTTACTGTGATTGGAAAACACCCTTAGCAATAACCCCTTTGAAAGGACAAGATTTCTTACTCACAGATCCTGGAAGACACATGGCATGCCTGGGGTCACACAGAGAGGCTGTGGATTTGGGGTGTGGCGATGGGGAGAGGGAGAGAGCGGGCTGGGGGGGAGGGGGGCAGAGAGAGAGAACCTGGCATTCTGCTTTTATTGGAGTCGAGGGTGGGAGAGCTAGGGTTCCACAGGTTCTCTCTTTATTGGTGAATTTAATACATAAGAGCCCGAATTAAAGTGAGGAAAGGGAAAAACAAGCAGTCAAAGTGTTAGTTATCAGAGTCAGCCAGAGAAGTCTAAAACGAAGGAAACTTCAGGGGTAGGCGACCTGGCTCTTCCTCTAGTTGAGTCGCTGGCAGTGTGCTTATTGGAGATAGCTGGATGCCTGGGTAATCAAAAGCTTAATGTTAGGCACTTGCGTTACAATTAAAAAAAAAACTCTCAGGGTTTACACCACAGGATGAAATATCTGGGGGTTGACAGATTCAGGAATGCTAGTGAAGAGACTCAATTTTTTTTTTTTTTTTTTTTTGCGGTATGCAGGCTTCTCACTGTCGTGGCCTCTCCCGTTGCGGAGCACAGGCTCCGGACGCGCAGGCTCAGCGGCCATGGCTCACGGGCCCAGCCACTCCGCGGCATGTGGGATCTTCCCAGACCGGGGCACGAACCCGTGTCCCCTGCATCGGCAGGCGGACTCTCAACCACTGTGCCACCAGGGAAGCCCGAAGAGACTCAGTTTTGACATAAAGGTTCTTCCCAGGGTGTGAACAACAAGGGCAAATCGTGAGCAGGTGTACGTTTGACTCCTAGATGTCAAGGTCTCTCTCCCAAAGTCTTTATGCACTCACTGGTCTGTTTTGGAGCTTCTGTGTTTTAATTCTCTCTCTCCCTCTCTTTTTAAAAACGTCTCTGCTCCCAGGCCTGCATTCCTTTAGAAGACAGGTTGTGCCCTGTGCATTTGTTTTTTATTTCATCGTCTAAATAGAGCCTGGCTCCAAGCAGGTGGTTACTGTTTGCTGACCAAATGTGTAAGGAATGACGGCAAGATAAATAACTAATAAAAAATGCCAGCTTCTTTGCAAACATTTTTCTTGTGGGGCATTTTAAATTAAGCAACTGCTAGCTCTTCCTTGCCTGAAATGTTCACTTAAATACTCCAGATTTTAATGTTGACTGACCCTAGGTTTAAAACATGGCCTATATTCTTATTACTTTATACCCTGAAGAATTTCAGGTAGTCAAAATCAAACCACCAGTTGTTAAGGAAAAGGATTGTGGATTTGAAGCCAGATTTGGTGGCTGTAGTCAATTAGAATGAGTAATATTATAAAAAGAAATTGGCTTGGAAAGACTAAAGGGAGAGATTTCCTTCACTGGGGGGTTATTCATACCAGAGCTGCTAGATGAGGGAGCACGTCGCACACAGTATTTCTGCTGAAAGGTTACTACTAAGACTAGTAAAGAAACAGGAGTGGCCCATGAAAAATCAAACAATCCAACTAGCATCTGTGGGGAAGGGGACTCTTCCTCCCTCCCCCACCAAGCCCTCTGGTGCCTTTTGGCTGGTTGAATTGAATAATTAAAAGGACATAAGGCAGATTAACAGGTGAAAATCAAATTGTATCACCTACACATGGGGAATTCACATAAGCATGAAGGATACCAAAGACAGTAAGGCAAGACAAAGCATATATGTCATTTTGGACTTAAGGAGAAGGATATAGGAGTCTGGGACTTCAAAGGGAAGCCCATACAATGTTGTTTTAAAATTTTTTAAATTAATTTTTATTGGAGGATAGTTGTTTTACCTAGAATCTTGAAAATAATCCAATAAAAGACTGAAAAATTAAATTCAAGATTTAGATTTCTCTCATGAAGGATGTGGACCAGGGCTTTGGAAACGGAAAAGGTGTATGTTCACATTTGGAAAAAGCCTTCAGTTCTTCAGTTTCTTTACTCTGATTTAGGCCTTGACTTAGATAGTGGTCATTTTTTAGTAGGTTTAGGTGGATGTTTCCAATTTCATTCCCTGTCTCAGTTGGGTGAAGAGGGTCTATGCATTGGTTTGTGTGGCTCTGAAAGTAGGACCAGTGAGGAAAAGCTAGGAGATGGCAGAGAAAAGGACTTAGTGGTTTGCGTTCTCCGCGGTGGCACCCCATCTTCAGCAGGAGAGGAGGCCCCTGGGAGCTGGCTGAGGGTGGGTCATGGCACTGTTTCTCAAAGTGTGACTGTGACTGACAGTAAGGAATACATTTTACACCTGACACAGCATGAAACAATATTCATCCTTACTACACGTGTGGCACTCTATAGAGTTTCTATTTCGTTGAAAAAAAGTGCTGGTTTATGACCCACTGGTGGGTGGTCAGTAGCAGTGTGAAAAATGAGACTGAATTGGAGCCTGGTGACTCCAGTGTCAATATCACCTGGGAGCTTGTTAGAATCAGAATCTGCATCTAAGGCGAGCTTACAGTGAAAGAGGAATCAAAGGTAACCACCGTGATTCAACCCTATTTGTATTCCAGCACGCGGGAGCAAAGGGGATGGAGAGTGCAGGCACTTTTCACCGGTAGCTGACATCGTGGGAAAGCAGTGCTGAGTCAGGCATGGATTCCGTGTCTCTCAAGCGGGCTACAGTAAACGTTTTGACCTCAGGTCCAGCTGTGCCTGAGGGACCCCTGGGAGGTGAGAGAAAATGGCCCTGTGTCACATGGCAGGTGGCCAGGGGCTGGGCACTAAGCCCATCCCATAAATCAAGTTATCTGTTATTTCCCTTTTGTTATAGCCAATCTTTAGCAAAGTTTGCCTAAGTATTCCAGCTTTGTCCCAGCTGTGCCAAGGGGGATTAGGGACAAGGTCTGGACTTGACAATTGGCTGTAACATTGGAAGGGGGAAAGGATCAGTTTCATGATTGCAGTAGTGCCTCTTGAGATGTCCCTAAGGGAAAGGTGAGTCACAGAGGACCACGACTGGGGTTATGAGACCCAGCGGTCCTGGGGCGTAGAAGACATTGTACCCCGACAACTTCAGAGACTCTGGGTCTGGTTTGTGCCTAGAAAGCTGGTGGCCCCTCTAAAATGTTCCTTATCTTTGTGCCCCACTGAGGCTTTTAAATTCTGTCGCCGGATGTTTAGTCTCGGAGTATCTACAAAACGTCCACGGTTGCATAGCTAGGCCCTCTTAGGTTCAAAGATGTGCAGTCTTTTCTAACTTTTGAGACTTCCAGAATGATCGTGTTTTAAAAATAGTTACAAAGAAACGAAATAGGACCCAAAGAAAAGTCAAAAGCTCTTCTAGCTTTTTTCCCCCCTGAATAAACACACCCATTATTGAGAGACTCGGGCTTTTTGTGCAGTGTTACCACTAATATTAAACCTGATGAGACTGTGCAAATGTTAAAAATTGAGTAATTGTTGTAACGTGAGGCCTGCATTGGGCTTGCAGCCTCAGTCAATGTCTTCTGCTGCCTCTGATCTGCTCGGCTCACTGCCACCAAGGACCATGGACAGAGGCGGGGCACCTGGTGGAGACTCCTGCCGGCGCACTGTGCTGGCCAGGGCGGTATGACCAACAAGTCTGGCTTCCCCAGTGGCTAATCCAATTGTGTGATAGTTTATCATGAAGCAAAATGTACTTCAAAGTGATCACTTCAATGGTGAAATTTCAACCCTTCCAGGGGAGGAATTTGTTTGGGCCCCCCAGCTGTCAGACCTGTGCTGTCCGAATGTCTACATGCCAAGGAATATGTTTAACCTGCAGGGAAGAATCATCTGGCAGATTCAGGTTCTCAAGCCTGACATTTTTGGTATGCTCAGCTCTTTGGAGCTGGTATGTGTTTTGGCCCCACTACATATGGAAAACTGACACCTTCTTTCCCATTTATGCCTTTCTTGGCATCATTAGTATCAGACAAGAAAAAAAGGTTTCTCTCTATTCTTAGGACCTTCTGGAATCTCACAATTTTGAAACTGGAGAATTGATTTTTTTTTCAGGTAGATGTGAGGGTCTTTAAAAAAACCTATCATTTGGGCTTCCCTGGTGGTGCAGTGGTTAAGAATCTGCCTGCCAATGCAGGGGACATGGGTTCGATCCCTGGTCCGGGAAGATCCCACATGCCGTGGAGCAACTAAGCCCGTGCGCCACAACTACTGAGCCTGGGCTCTAGAGCCCACGAACCACAGCTACTGAGACCGCGTGCCACAACTACTGAGCCCGCACGCCTAGAGCCTGTGCTCCACAACAACGGAAGCCACCGCAATGAGAAGCCCGAGCACCGCAATGAAGAATAGCCCTCGCTCGCTACAACTAGAGAAAGCCCGCGCGCAGCAACGAAGACCCAACGGAGCCAAAAATAAATAAAAAAAATAAACTCCCCCCCCCCCACCAAAACCTATCATTTAATACCTTGTTCACCCATGGCAAAATCCTGATTAAAAGCAGGCAAGATGGCAATCAAATATTTTAAAATATTCAAAAGCAGCACTTTCAGCTGCTCTAGGCAGTGCCAGTATTTCTCAGAGCAAATCTACTCTAACTACACTTCAGCTCTAAAATCAGACAAGTCTGATAAAAATAGAAATGAGTGATTCTATTCTTCGTGAAATAAGACAAATTATGCTTTGGGAGAAAATAATTTGCTATAAAGTATAAAATGTTTTAATCTTTATATCTTATAATAAAACCATGACATGTTTATAAACACTCTATCAAGCATTTTTACAAGGGGGCCACCGCTGACAGCTGGAAACGCAATAAATATGCAAAGACACACTGAGTATGAAATATACATCTTGATTTTATAATCGTGTGTGCTTTATTTTTTACACAAATGGAATGGAAGTGTCGAATATTTACACTTAACAGGAGTGTAAGCTGTGCAGTGTCTCTGTAAACTCCAGCCCAGGCAAGGAGTATGTTTCCCTCCCTCCCATCCGGCACTACAGCTCAATGGAGAAGCATCCTGTCAGAGAGAAGCACAAAACTGTCATATCGAAAGGATCTCACGCATACAGCCTGGTGCACTCAGAAGTTAAGACACATTTAGGAAACACAGATTCAAAAAGGAGAGAAGAAAAGTTTGCCATCTCATTGGGAGTCAACCTTGTCATTTGGTTGTCTGTCCTCCTGAGTTGCTAGGGAGCTTCTGTAGTCTATCTTTTAGATGATCTTTGTCTAAATCATTCACCTTAGTTTATCCTCAGCTGCTACAAGAAACTGCACAGCTGTACAAGAAATGATTTCCAAAGCACAGTTTTCAGTGAGGAAGGATATTTACAGACTAAAGTGTGTGTGTGGGTTTCCATCCACATTCATTTGTACCCAATGTAGTATGTGTATACATGATAGACATACCACATATACCATACGTACAGAGAAGTAAAATGTATATCCACAGAATTCTGTAGGGAGTCCTCTTTCAAATAAGTTGTCATGGGAGGTACTCCACATACTCTAAGGGAAATGTCCCCTTTTGTCCTCTTTAGGAGTGACAGATTACTATGATAAACTTAGGAAGTAGCCTGAGTCTTTGACTTAAATATTTTTGTAGGAATTTAGGCAGGACCAAGACAGGAAAAAAGAGATGTAATTTCACCAGCAAGTCCATTCAATCTCACCAGAGCAATCACCAGCTGAAAAGCAGAGGGAGCTTCACATGAAAATAGGAAAAAGAAAGCTTATGAATGGAGAAAAAGTCTCTCTCCAAACCAAGGTGATGGCATGGCTTCCATGAGAAGGAAGAGGTTTGGTGTCAGAATAATTGTTGGGGCCAGAGTCTGCCTTTATTGAAAGGAAGTGTCCTCAGAGCCATGGGATGGTGCTGGGAGCAGGCTCACTTTGGACCAGGCTTCAGGCAGAGGCACCCAGGTGCCGGCAGGGCCCAGAGCACATGCATCATCACTGCCAGGGCAGCGGTGCAGGCTGGCTCAGTGAGGTGTGATGGAGCTGGCTCCAGTGCAGGACCTCATTCAGGCTCAGCTTTGCCTTCTGGGCTGCCTGGGTGAGGCGGTGACCCAAAGAATTTGTGTCGTTAGTCCAGTGTATGGACTTGCTGTCTGAATCAGCCATGAGCCCTTTTAGGACGGAAATACTAAGGAGTGGGTTATGGGAGAGGAGATGATCAGAGATGTGAGAAGAGAAAGGACAGGAAAGGTGGAGAAAGAGGAAGAGGAAGGGGAGAGACTGAGAGTAAAGGAGAGATAAACAAAGAGACTGGGGATCAAAGGGGAGGGAGAAAAGAAGGAATGCGGGAGAAAGCCAACAACTCAGAGAAGACGGGAAGGAAGGATAAAAGGAGAGGTACACAGAAGAGAGCTGGAATGAGACAGAACTAGGAGGGGAAGAGCAGAGGGGAAGAATGAGGAGAAAAAAGAGGCAAGAGCCATAGGAGTGGGGAGCTTTTCCCTGGCTCGGAGTCCTGAAGGGCCGGCAGTAGGATCTAAGACAGCTCACAGGCACCTGAGTGCAGGCTTCGTAAAGATGGGCGCGCTCAACAGAGCGAACCCAAAAGCTTGGAGCCGGGAGAAAAAGCCTGCAAAGAAGTGGCCAACAAATCCTGTGGGAGGAGAGCAGAAAAACAAATGCCCCTGCAATTAGCTGACAAATGGGATTTTGATTTTGGTAAAGCTGAGACCCCCGTGGTGCTACACATTGTACCAGAGCATGAAAAATAGCACCAGTGAGACGATCTGGCACTTTTCCGAAAGGGCCCAGCATGTGAAGGTGACGTTGCGCCCCCAGCAAGCCTTCAGATTGGAGAGAGCTCTCGACAAAGTTTGCAGTGTTAGCACCAGTCTGGCCCCAGGCTCCAAGTGCATTTGCACCAGTTGTAATCTGGGTAACTTTCATGCCATTTCCACACAAGTCGTCAGATTTGCTGCAAAACACACTGGTTCACTGGAGCCGTAGAGACCTCAACATTGGGAAGCGCAAGACAACACAACAAATGGAGGTGTAAATTCTACAGGAAAAGACCCTCTCTCACCGATTGGCTCGGTGATTCTTCAAGCAAATATATATGTATATATATATTTATATAAATCTACATAAAAAAATCAGTGCAAATGCCAATTCTAATCAGAAGCATCTACACTAGGAAAATAAATAATTATATTACTACAAAACCAAGGGTTGGTGGGTTCAATCTGATTGTACTCAGCCACAGCAATACTTAAGATTAAATGGAAAGCACATCACATGACCCGTGGAAACATCTATTCATTAATGACAGTCCTTTACATAAATGGTTGCATGCTTAGTTGAGAAACCAAAGAAGTCATCATGGTGGCCTAAAAGTCGAGCTGGGATCAGGAATGGCATTCTGGTGGCAGAAAACTTCTGGGAGTAAGACTGATGAAAGCAGGCCTTGACCTGAAACTGGCGAATTGCAGACATGGACACATTTTTGACATTTTGAGCGCTCCAAGGAAGTCTTGGGATATTTCACTTTCATCAGAGGGAAAAATGCACTGCTAGCCCTTCCATTGGTAAAGGTAGCCTCAAGACTATCGGTAGATGCATGATTTTGCATTTTTGTGTTTGTTTTGGTGACTGCAGCCGGGCAGACAGTGGTAGTTTAGTGTAAGACGAATAATGCTTGCTTTTGGAAAGAGACCCTCATTCTGAGCTCTGATGTTTACTGTGAAGAAGCCCCATCACTGCTGATGGCTGTCTCTTGCTCTCCCATAGCAGCCTGCATGCTGGTTTGCTGCACAGTGTGGCAGAATCCCTGCCAGGTCTGATGTACCCCAGAGATAAGGCGATGGGGCTTAGTTTGGGCATGTATACAACCCAGAGTTGAGTAGTTATTGAGATCACTGAAAAGTCTCTCTCTAAACGCCCTGGGCACAAGCAATGCTGATGTCACCAATGGCTCTAAAGTGGGATATAGGCTTCGGGAGGTTTCTTTTTGTAAATCATCATTATTATAATTGCTAAAAAATAAACTTGGTCCAGGTGCATCCCCCAAGAAAGGCAGTTCAGTTGGTTGAGCTCAAAGTCATTAATGGTCTTTCCTGATGGTTCTATCTCTTTGTCCGGTACACAGAAAAAAACGTCTGTACCCCTCACGCCCCCCCAACCAGATGCTTCCCTTCTCTCTCTTCCTCAGAGAAATAGTGCATTTTGGGGCAGATCTCTCCATGGCTCTATACCTTCTCTGGCTATTACAAAACCCTCAGTTACTTGTGAAACAGACAAAAAAAAAGTCCTAATTATTCATGATGGCCAAAACACTAAATGATCCTTTAAGAACTGTATGTAAGTTAACTAGGAACAACATTATTCAACTATTTGCATGGCAGGCCCAGGTTGTTTAACAAGAGAAAAGCAAAAGCAAAAACTTCCCTTTACATCATTTGCATGAGTTTGTCTCTGAAAGCCATCAGCTTAAAAAAATGCATTAACCAAATGTCCTCCAAAAATATTCATGAGGGTAACTCATTAAGGGATGTGCTCCATGGGAGTGTGTCACTAATGTGGAAGGGAGATCATGGGAGGTAAGTGAGGGAGAAGTCTTTGTCAGGCTTCAGAAGGAACTCAGATGCTCTCAGTGGATCATTGGCAACAAAAGGGAGAGTGCAGCTTTCTGTTGTCGAATCGGGTCATCTGCAGGTAGCGCATACATTTAGTCTTTCAATGAATTAATCTTTACAAAATATTTCACAAAACTTCTTTAACCTATAGAAATTCATTTCTATACATTTAATATATTTTTTATTATATAAATTACTCTCATCTTTAGTGCCTTCTTTAAGTTTATAAATGGCAAAATAGACGATAAACAATCATAAAGCTAACCCCAGGTGGAATCCCCTCCTCTCAGTGAGGTCAGTCCTCCACACACTCGCAAATTTTATGAAATGCTTGTCTTTGCAGATGCCAGGAAAAGAAACTACACGCTTATCCTTCCCTGATATTATGCCGTCTCCAAAGGGACTCCTTTCTTTTTTTCCCTTCGTTCTTTCTTTTGCTTATTAAGAAATCAAAGGAGGTGCATAGTTATAAAATTCGAAGTGTACCAATTACAGATGTGGGTAATGGGAAGGTTGGTGAAGTTCAAGTGCTGGCAACTTTTCTTTAAAGCAAAAAACACAGGGAGCTCAGCAGCTAAATCAGCTCTGGACATCTGCTGGGTGAGGAGGCTGCCCATCTCTTGGGCACAAAGCCCGTCAGAGGTTCGTCCCTACCCCTGGCACGCTGAGCAAAGCAAAGCCTTCCCACGTACTGCACTGTCTTTTCTGTCCCACCCTTTGGCCCCTCCTTCTCCTTCATGGCTTCACACAGTTTGTGTTGTACATTCATAAGAATTCACATTGACTGCAAAAACATAAATGCAACAGAAACATAAAAGCCTCCAAGTAGTGTATTATATATATTTTGTTCTTCTAAATGCTCTTCTGTCATTGTTGGAGGTGCAGTGGCTAATTTATAACTTCTCCTTTGAGGGAATCCAGATGAAAGGCCCAGATTGCTCTTCAATAACAAGCTTGCATTGGTTATAGATATCTTCTAAGGTGTCACCTTGGACAATAGCTAGAACAAAAGCAAACACACTGGAGTTAGGAATCACTCGCTGGCTGGTGAAGAACCACCATCAATCTCGCAGCAGAAGCTCAAAGAGTGACAAACTCATCAGGAAGCTTAATATTACTTTTTATTAGTAAGAAAAAGCAGAAATTCACTTAAGCAAAGTCACAGCAATGATTTTTAAAAATCCTTACAAGGCACGTCCTAGATTGGTAATAAATGCACCATGGTCTTCCTACTTTCTACATGTCGCTCTGTAGTTCTGCACAATGAATCATTCATTTATTTAAATTTTATGGGTGTGTACTCTGGGCCAGGCACTGAGCTAGGCATTGATCAGTTTTCAGATTGAGAGCTCCCTGTTATCAAAGAAAGCCAGACTTATATTCTCCGTACTGTACTTATTTTCTAAGGGGCAGAAATTCAAATATTTTAGATACAGAGGAAATAATAAAGATTTTAGAAGAAACTTTAGTTAATCTCCTCAACCCCCAAAACCTTTAAAAGAAAACCCCATTCATTCTCCAAGTAATCTGGTAAATTGAGATTTTACCTTACAGGGCTGTTTGTAGTGAGAATACCTTATGGGCAACTACTTGTAAAAAACATAAAAATAGGAGGAAACAAACAAACTGGGTATTACCTAAAACACCAAGTCACTTACAGTAGATTTAAATACATTTTATTATCTCCTTTGAACAGCAGCTATCTTGTAGATAGATATCCCAAACACGTCAGTCCTATCTGTATGACACTAGGGCTTAAAAATAAACTGTTACTGAAACATGGTTTAGATCTGCAAAAACAATCCTCAGAATGTATTGATTATGATATTTTATCCCTGAATATAAACCACTGGTCAAAATGTACATTGTTTTGATTTAAAAGAACATCTTGGATGTTCTTTTAGATGAAATATAACTCATATCTTTGTTATTAACCAAAATTTTACTTAAGATTTACCCAATTCAGCATATTTGCAAACTGCTAAGCCCATGGCATTTTCATATTCTGAATGAGAGAAAAAAGAAAACACCAAACTTCATGCAAGGTAACTCAGGAGGAAAGTTCTTGTTTTTAAACCATCAGTGGTAAGGCAAATTCCATAAAGTTTGATGGCTCTTTGGATTTGATCAGTGTTTCATGAACGCATGTTAACGATAAAGAACCCAGGACGTGATACCCAGGACAAAATATCCCCCCAAATTCATGTTTCCAAGGAAATATTTAAAAAGAAAAAAAAAAAGTTTTGCATTGAGACTTGACATGGAATTAATTGAAATACAGAAAGTGTTTCAACATTTTCTTCAAGTGCTGCTAATGGGGAGACAGACCCATAGGTCCCTGAAGCAAAGGACAGAGGCCCTGGGCTTGCTTCCCAAGAGTAACTGCTTTGGACGGTACACATTTTGAGCCTTAAAAGTTTCTTTTTCAAATTTTCTGATGATCTCAGGGAGAGAAGCTGAATGAGGTATTAATGCTTAAAATCTCCTTAATAGCAGGAGGTAGCTCAGTGGCATCTACCACTCACGGTTTCGGGTAGGGCCAGTGGGAACCTGGAAGCTGAATCCAGAGAAGAAAGAAACCAGAGCTTTGCATCAAATGGAAGTACAAGGAAATAAGGGGTTTTTAGCAGGAAGGTCTTAGGGCCCAGGTACACCAGGCCCAGAGCCCTCTCTATACCAAATGTCAGACAATTTATCTCCTTTCTCACAGCACAAATGTAAATGAAGTTTTACCTGTAAAATATTCTCCAAATTCTTGTTCTAGCTTAATTGCACGGTCATAGGTTTTCTTGGCTTGTTCCTCTGTTAAACGCTTATTCATCTCCCTGGGAAAATGAGAGTTTGCTATTAGAACACAAAGGGAACATACCAAATCCTGAAAAACTACAATGCATGGTGAAAATGAGTCCTGCAGGAAGCCTAGTGTAATCTTAGCAGCAGCCTCCTATTCCTCTTTGCTGGAATATTTTCAGCCACTAAGACTCCCTCCCAGGGGGCTCACTCTCTCGGAGGGCAGTCTCTTGGTCCCAACATGGGACTGAAGCAGGATCTGTTCCGTCATGATTTCCAGTCACTGGTTCTGTCCTCTGCAGCCCCGCAGAGTAGGACCAAACTTCCTTCCTCCATGTCAGGCCCTTGGGTCTTTAAGTCAAGTGCTGATGTGTCCCTCGAGGCTTCCGCTCTTCCAGCAAAAACTGTCCTGCTTCCTTCATCTATTCTCTCACTGGATATAATTTCCAAATCCTAACCTTCCTGGCCACCCTTCCTTAGACTTTGTCCTCATCTCTCTCAACCTCTTTTAAACATGGGATGTAGAATTGAACGCAATCTTCTAGGGTGGCCAGAGGGAGGAGAGGAGAGGAGACGGAGAGAAGGGAAGACACATCACAGCATTTCAGAGCTCATTATATCTAAGAGAACAAGACTTGACTGTTCTCAGGTCCTGACCTCGCAGAAAGCTTTGATCTCTCGACTCTCCCATCCTCCCCAAGGGCTGCTGTTCATCTTCAATGTGGGCAGGAGACATGTGGAGTGGAGAAAGAGACAGTGCTTCCAACGAATTATAGAAAATGTGACAGGCCCCTCAGGCGTGTGTATCTTTCAGGCCGAAAAAGCATTCTGTAGCTTGCGCGGCTCAACTTCTGCAAACAGTGAGGCATGCCTATAGCAACAAGAGCCCTGAACTTCCTCTGTTTTTATAATCAGTGGAATTTCAAGGAGCTGCTAAAGATGGCTTGAATTAAAGATACAGAGAGAATGGGACAATCAAAAGCGCTGGGACCAAAATATTTTCAAACAGACTCTAAGCAAGTCATATCAAATAGTGAGCCAGAGAGAGGAGCTTGGCAAGAAGGAATCTCCGATGCTTATTTTGCTTATTTTTGTTCGGATAGAAGAACAGGCTGTAAAGGAATTACGCTGGGCATTCTCTGTCCTTCTTTCTGTTAGTCTTGTCAACCACTGGTGTATCGTTAACTGTATGTTAGTGCTGCTTTATCAATCGTAAGATTATTTAAATCCAATCTAGTCTCAAGGACAAATTGAGGAGGGAGGAAAAGGGAGAATAACCTCATCTATTGATTCACAACCAGTGTCAGCTTTATCCTCTCATGTCCTCTAGGTGTTAATATTTTTTGCCAACCAAACTGTACTTATTAAGAATTATTTTATCTTCCCATTTTTCTTAATCAAAGACTGACAATCATTGCCTCTGATCATCATAAGAATACCAGTGTGACTGCACTGATAAAAGTTCAGCTAAGAGCAAAGACAGTTTGGTTGGTCCATCGGGAGGCATCGCAGGTACAGGTAGAATTTTGAAGGCATTGCTGCCTTCGCATGTCACTTTAGGATGCCAGACATCTGGGTCATGGGTATGTAGTCTCAGGTTAATTCCTTTTTCAGAGCAAGTAACTGAGGTCAGAAGTAGTAAAGGGACTTGCCTAAGGTAAAAGAGTGAATTTGATGTATGAACTCAAAGTTTTTTTTTTTTTTTAAACCAATTTTTAGTGAAATAGACTTTCCAGTATACCAAGACTTTCTTTCAAAAGAGGCCCTTATTTAGAAAAACACAAAACACAACCGAAGTCTGACACTAACACAATTCTGGACTTGATGTTGAAGGCTGCAATATACAGAAGTGGGAGTTTCCTGAAGTCTTGTTGTTGAAGTAAACCCATCTTCAGCTGAGGGATGGTATCTATAATTCTCTTCCTAAACAGCACTAGCCCTAGAAGCTTTGAGTGGCTGTCACTCTTGGGTGGCAGGAGATGCTGGGCTAAACCAAGGTATCTTCTCACAGAAAGAAAGTGTTTTGCACCAGATGTCAAGAAATCATGTAGTTCTGGTTCTTCTTTGACTTCCCTGGCCCATACTTGTCCGTCTTCTCTGAATTCCCTTTGCATTTATTGTAGCAATACTGAATCTAGGATTTTATCCTCTAATACATGAACTTGTTTTGTCTCCCTGCCCAATCTGCTAGTTCTTTGAGGGCAGAGACCATGGTTTGTTCACTAGCATGTGGCATGGAGCTGAGTCAACACTTAACCTACTGAATGAGTAAGTGAATGAAGAAATGAAACAATGAATGACTGGAGAGCTAGACAAACATAATTATGATACAGCTGAAGACAGAAGTAAACACAGGCCATCATGGGAGCAAGAAGGTAAAAGCAGATTGGGGTGGAAGTGTGGGGAGCCACAGGAAAGCTTCTTATCGCCATGGGATGGTGGTGGGGAATAGAAGTCACATGGCAGGTACAATGTAAAAAAACACCTCTTTCGTACACACCCTTGATTTTATGCTCCTCTGAAGAGTCAGCTGCGTATGTGCTGATAAGTGCTGTGGTCTGATGTGGATGATGCACTTGGGAATAATGTGTGTGATGATGTATCAGTGCCTAATGTGACAGCTGCCATGCTTTTGTTCCACGTGACCTAGCCTTCACCCCTCCCTGAGGAATGGGCAATTCATGCCAGCTTTGCTCCTCAAGTAAAACCCTCAGAAAAAGAGTGAGCTGGAAAGTAAGCATCTAGCATTTCCTAATAAGATCACATTGGTTTGAATGTCACCGTTACGGCACTACGCATATGGCTGCAGCAAATGATGTCAGAGTCTCTATCTCATTGTGGAGTCCAGCCTTCAGCAGGTTTGATTTTCCTTGATGATACATGGCCGTGACAGGGCGCTAAGGCAAAACTAAACAAGGCATCTCACAGTTGTGGAAAGCAGTAGACCTTCTCCTACTGAGAACATCCCCCAGTGTTGCACTGAACCAAACGTGCAGCTGCGGTTTCTCCCTCAGGCCTCCCTTTCCCCGGAAGCCACTTATCCCATTGCATGTTTATGATGTGAAAACTTATTTTTCTATTTCTGAAACGGGCCTTGAAGATGCTATTCCCAGGAGGTGGGGGCCATATTTCTATTCTTCTTATTAATGTTAGCATTATATAATGTTAGCAGTACTAATAACATTTACGAGGCCCTTCTCAGATTATAAATCACTTTTACTTAAGGAAATGTGCGGTTGTTTAATTCACTTTGCTCAATGCCCAACACAGTAGCTTACAAGAGGAGGAATTTAATATGTACCATTAGGGATAATACTATCAACAACCATTATTTTATCTTCAACACATATTTTTCCACAGTGCTAGCTGTGGGCAAAGCTCTTTATGATATATAAAGAGGTATTAGTACCTAATTAGTACCAAATTTAGGTATTAATACCTAAATTCATGGGGCAGAAGGTACTAAGAGTGACCTCCTGACTTTAGTTTTTCATCCTGGTAAGAAGTTTGTCCATCTTTTATTTATGGGAGTCTATTCTGATTTTAAGATATAGCTCTGGCAATTTCCCTAGAGATCGACTATGTATTTAACTTAATTCTCTTAGACTGCAATTCCAGCTACTGTCGCTTCTTCCTTCTAGAGAAGGTACCGAATAATTGGTCGATATCCTCTACAAGTAACTGCTTTCTCCTCTGGGATGAATGATTTCACTGTCTTTGGTCTTTCCATAAACACTGTTTTCTAGTACTTTGTGGTTCACTTCTGAACCCTGCCAAATGCTCTAATGTCTTGAGGCCCAAATGGAGGCATATTTGGGCAAAGCTCTTACAATGGACACACTGGTGCCATCTCTTGTGGCCTCTTGGAAATGGCACTGTTTACATGGTTTGTAATGATAAAATAGTCTTATTTCTCTTACAATAAAGTAACTTGAAATCTTTTATAGTAATAATAGCTACCATTTAGTGAGTGCTTATTATATGCCAAAGACCATATGGAGAACTCTACATTCAAGACGCTGTTTAACCTTGACACTAGCTCTATGAGGTCTGCATCATCAATGTGCTTAGTTTAGAGGTGAGGAACTAAATCTTACAGATGTTAAGCAAATTGCCTGAGCTCACATAACTGAACAGTGGCAAAGGAAAGAACCAAACCTAGCCTGATTAATTTTCAAGTCCCTGCTCTTAGCCTTTTTGCTCAGCTACTTTTATGGCTACTGCAGCGTCACTTTTGTATGAGAGTGGTCTACAAAATAATGCCACCAATTTGTATCAAATTGGCACAAAAAATATTGTTACTTTACAGCCAGATCATGAATATCTGCCCATTTTGTTTACTGATTTTTGCAGGAAGATATTTTACACATTCGCTTAAAGATAAAAAGAACAAAAAAATCCAAGTCATGCATTTTCCCCTTGTTTATAAATGTACACAGGTCTGGAGCCTTTGGTTAAGCTTGTAGATGTTTTACTGAAAGGCCACTGAGAAAACGCCCTATTAAGGATAGCGGTCTACATAACATGAGGTTTTAATTAAGAAACATGAGAATTCTATGCTATAACAACGTGAAATGCCAACGCAAAGAGTCTAAAATATTGTTTGCTCCCTCTATGAAAACCCACACATTTAAAAAAATTTACTAGTGGAACTGCTCTCCAAAGTAAGAGATAATTTAAAGATGATTGCTTCCTATCATTTGGAAAGCAAAGCAAGATAAAACAAAAACAAAACAAACCAACCTACCTTCAAAACTGCAAGACAAAATGAAAATATCACACATACAAAAACAACTTGTGAAATGAAAACAAAAATCAAGAAACATTAGTGAAGACATTTTAAGGAATTATTGACATTATGTCTCCAGTGGTTCAAAAGAACTTTCACCTATCATTAAAAAAGGGAATTCTTAAAAAAAAAAATCAACAATGGCAGTTCCCATTTGTAAGCATTTATGACAAAGAGCTGTTAACAATTTGCTCTGTCGTACGGAACAGGGGGCTGGATGAAGGCCGCTGCTGTCCTCCACTTACATCAGAGGTTCCAGAGACTTGGGTTTAATGAAGATGGCAATGGGATAGAGCTGGGCAACTTGTAACCGCTTGATAGCATTTCCTGATACGTCAAGTATACAGTGTTTGCCCTGGAAGAAAGAAAAGAAAAATATGGAGTTAATCCAGGAAGAATGATCATAATCAAACCAAAAGGAAAAAAAAAAAGTAAGTATGTTTTAGAGGGAGGTAAAAGATACTGGATTTCAAATTTTGAAAAAGAATCACTGCAAAGCATAAACAAAAGTTGATATACAGGGTTATAACCAAATGTTTGCAATAATTTATATAAGCGTCTGTCACTGGGATAGATAATTTACTTGTGTTATCTCAGTTAACTTTATTTCCTTAAATAAATACCTGATGCTCTGCACAAGGAAGCTGTGTAGCCATATGTAATATGACTGAGTCCACCCTCATGAAACGCTCATAAACCATATTTGAAAACAACTGTCAAAAAGAAATTCCCAAATTGTCAAAGAAGAAATTCCCTACCTATGAGGTACATATTATCAACTGCATTTTACAGAAGAAAAGACTAAGGCTTAAAAATACTAACTTGCCCAAAGTCTCAAACCCAAGTCTTATTGGTTGAAATAAATAGATACCTTATTGTCTCACCCTGACCAACGTTAAATCTGGAAGAATGGTAATGTGAGTTTAGAACAATCCCATAAACATTTGCTGAGTGTTTATATGTATCCTGCCTTCGATATGCTCAGTCTAGTATAAAGCAAGGACAGACACAAAGAGTTACCTTAAATATTTTATCTTAAATGTTGAGAGATAGGCTTGCATAGTGTCTAAATATCTTGTTTCTTAACAAATAAAAACCCTGTTACACTATAGCACACCTCATTTAACTTGCTTTCCACTGCAATGAGAGCTCAGAGCAAGGAGCTGCTTTATAAAGTATTTCTGGAAAAACAGACACATTTGCCTCACATCATACTCTGCCTCCTGGAGGGAAATGGCTTCATTGCCCCGAGGCTAAAGAGCTTTACAAAAGAAGAGAAAAAGCATACTATGCAAATAGAAACAGTCCTAAATCAATAAAAGGGGATAAAAACTCATCCATAATATCCATGTAAAAATGAAGAGAGTCCAGTGAGTACTTGAGCTTTTATAGGAGAAACACACTAAGATGGCTCAAGCCTTTACCACTTAAATCAATTCCAAGTTTGCTATCTGTGAAATGCAGCAGTTATAATGAAATGTCTAAATGCAGTTTGATTATTCACTGGCCAGAACAGTTCGCTATAACAAAGGTTGTGTCTACGAGAATAGATGCCATTATCCGGGAAGCTGATTCGAAACAGTATGATATAGCTCAAAGAAGCCAACTTTCCAGAGAGAAGAAAGCAGACCCACCTTCTTACTGTATTCTCAGACAGACAGGAACATTTCTTGTTTAATCTTTTTAACCAATACATTAAAAGGAGGGGAAAAGGTTGTGTCAAATCAAATCAATCCAACAAATGTGATTGCCTCTTAACTCTTTTTTTTCTTCTATGAAATTGGTTCTGTGTTCATAGGAGATTAGGATCTTTCCTTAGGCAGATCTTAAAGGTACACTGAAGTGCTTTCCTGTCCTATTCTCTCTTGAACGTTCTTCTCATTTCCACGCCCTTGAAATCATCAGGAGGAGGGGAATCACAGCATCTACACCTCCTCTGAGTTAAAATATCTGCCAGCAACAGGCCAGGCAGTCCTCCCCATCTACCTACCCCTCCACCAGGAGGATCTCCAGTTTTCAGGGAGATGAAAAGTTAACTCTTGCTAACAAAAAGAATTGAGGACCCTGATCTAAACAACAAAGAAGAGTGACAAAGTTTTTAAAGTAAATTCAATGTTGTGGCCAAAGATAAATGAGTCAAGGACAAAGTGAATCTCCATAAGCTTCAAGCTGTTAATTGCCTTTAGGTTTATAAGCTCCCTTTCCTCCTCTCCCCGCCAGATCAGTCTTTATTGAGATTAGAATAAAGATTAATGATCTTGCTCTAAAGGGATTCTCTGCTTAGAGGTCTTAAAAGGAATATTTAATCAAAATTTACAACTGAAATCAGGAAAGAGTAATGACCAAAAAAATGCAGTTTGCCACCTGGGAACCTTCTTCAGGGGAGACGTAAGATGATTGGGGAACATACCCTTTCTGCTACAAATCTCACAGACTGCACACTGGTTCCATACAAGTTGTCATTGTACTGGCCAGCTTCTATAAACTTGTGCTCTTGGATGTCTTTCTCCATCTGTTCTCTGGAAATGACAAAGTGATAGTCTCTGCCATCCACCTCGTAGTCACGCTTTGGCCTCGTAGTATCTTTATAAAACAAAAAAGATGAAAATAAGGTAACTTTATACTCATAAACTTCCTTTATACACATATTTTTACACCCTCAGCATAGATATATAAAAATATGTAATATGAAGGACCATGACATAGTAGCAGGTCCCAGGCTTAGCCTCCCACTGTAAAGACTATAAAACTAGATAAAATATATGGAAATATATTTTCAGGCATCAGACAACAGGCAGTGTTGGGCTGTAATACTTAAGAGCAACACGAAGGGACTCCGCATTTACTCCATTTTCATTTCCAAATGGAGTGTCTAGAGGTCATGTAGTGCTAGGAGACTCTGAAGACTGTGCATTTGGTTGAGACGCCAGAAGGGCCGCATGTTATGAGGTTACTCTCGACTTACTCTAGATCCACCTTCACAAACCCTAAAACCAAGTCAAAACTGGAAGAAGCTGATTTGTCAGCAAATTATTACCTGCCAGAACAAAAATGTAATATTCTATAAAGGAAGATAACAAAATCCAGATGCCCAATAATGTAGCATCACTATGTCTAGCACATGATAAAAGATTATGGGACAAGCAAAGAAGTAAAATAATGTCTCATTAAAAAATGGACATGCAGTATAAATATATTCGGGGATTTAAAAAGATGTAAAATGAGATGGTCACAGTTAAGGAGGGACTAAAAGTCATCAACTCTAACCATAGATAGAAATGGTTAAACTTTTTGGTAAGAAGAGAAGGGAAAATAATTTAACGTTATAAATAAAAAAAAAAAGTTAAGATAAACGTCACATGATATCACTTATATGTGGAATCTAAGAAATACAACAAACTAGTGAATGTAACGAAAAAGAAGCAAACTCACAGATACAGAAAACAAACTAGTGGTTATGGGGGGAGGGGCAATATTAGGGGTGAGGGGGTGGGAGGTACAAACTACTGGGTGTAAGATAGGCTCAAGGATGTATTGTACAACACTGGGAATATAGCCAATAATTTTGCAATAACTGTAAATGGAAAGTAATCTTTAAAAATTGTATTAAAAACAAAGAATACAGGAGGGAGTAAGACACATTCTATACCTGCATTGCTCAGTGTGGTCACCAGCAGCCCCATTCAAGAGCACTTAAAATGGGGCTGGTCCATACATGTACAATACACAGTGGATTTCCAAGACTTACTACCAAAAATTATGAAATACCTCAATAATTTTTATACTGATTACAACTGAAATGGTATTGTTCTGGATATATTGGGTTAAATATAATTTATCCTTAACATTAAAAAAATGTTAAAATATTTTTGATCTTTTACCCAGATATTCTTCCTAGAAATCCATCTTTAAAACTTATCAAAACTTTGGGGCTTCCCTGGTGGCGCAGTGGTTGAGAGTCCGCCTGCCGATGCGGGGGACGCAGGTTTGTGCCCCGGTCCGAGGATGAAGTTTTATCCTTAAAGATATTCACTACATTAATTTATAAATTATAAATAATTATAACACATAATTATAATTGTATTTGAGTTATAATTCGTAATATTGAAAAGTAGAGAAAACCCAAAATACCCATAAGTGAGAAAGTATTAATTATGATATAATAATCATTTAAAAGTTATAAAATTTTAATGATATTAAGCAAAAAATATCTATCTATCTATCTAATATGTGCCTAATCATGGGAGAAAATGCATGAAAAGAAAGAATAGGTAGAAATCTATGAAAATATTAGCAGTGATGTTACTTCTGGGTACCTTGTGGGATTCTGTATTTTTATTTTCTTGTTTAACTTTTTATCATTTTCCATGTTTTGTACAATGAACATGTATTGATTTTCATAAAATAGTGCTATTAATTAAAAAAAGAGAAAGAGGAGACTATGCAAGGTGGAGGGGAAGTAAAAATGGTGTTAAAGGATTTTTTTTCTTTCAAAAGTGGAGGAACAAGCTGGGAGCTGTGACGAATGGCCTAGGGTTTGACCTGATCATTTCTATCTGGAGTCTCTCTCAGGGTATGCTCTGTGACAAGGTCTCTTCCCAGAATCCTTGCTGGGAACAGTTTCATGAGATAGCACAGTCGTCCTAGTTCCCTCCTGCCCATGTACTGCACACATGCAATTCTTGCTATTCTTCTGTATTCCAGGAGACATTTGCAGTCTTGAAATGTAAAAGACACTTCAGAGCATAAAGCTTAAAAACTGCAGAGTGAGAAAGAAATATCTGTTGAGATCAGATTTAAGAGCTCGATGATCTAATAAATTAAAATTCCCTGGTGGGTTTGTCTATGTACACAGAAGGCCTCTATGTATTTTTACGTGACACAGTGGGAGTAGAGATGGAAGTGGTGAGTGGGTGGGTGGCGAATGGGAGGAAGGAGAGCAGATAGCTTCTTACAGGCATGTAGCCCTGAGTGTACCAGAGGGACCAGGGGACCTGATGATTGTCCATAATGACAAGAAAGCAGATTAAAGTTTGCAGTGGCCAGGAGAGTGGGTTAAAATTTTATAATCCTTCTTGTCTGCATCTTCCCAACTCCTGAGGCTGTGAAACACTTGGGAAAGGCTATTTTGTTTTGCAATGACACACGGCCCTAAGTCATCCTGAGGTGATTTTAATAGATGGCTTTGTTTCTGATCTCTTTTCTTGTAACTGAGGGTGATCATCAGTTAGATCCATTAAACCTGTAACCTGCCTTCACTGATTGAGCTCACTTTGTTGTTACAAAAAAACCTTGCAGGTCCTCCAAGCGTCACACAACCCAAACGATGTGTTTGCCTGAGCTGTTTTTCAGGAACTCAGAGTCAGCTGCGTCCAGTTCGAGCTTGAGCTGGTTAAGACCACCGACCCTCCAACTGGGCAAGTGCCAATGTCCACTTGGTGACCTGACATCAGGGGGTCCCAAACTCCACCCTCAGAACATGCTAATGCTGTGATTTTCTGAACATGCTTGCCATGAGGAAGCCTGTAGCTTACTTGCACCTGCACAGAATGACATTTACCTCACCTTTTTCTTATTTCCAATCATCCTTCCCCATGCTCCCCACACCTCAGACCGCCCTGCTCCTTCGTCCCACAAATATCCCGTTTCTCGCCTTCGAGGAGGCAGAGAGTCTGAGATTCTGAGAGTCTGAGATTCGTTCTCCAGTCTCCTCACTTGGCTGCCTCGTGAATTAACCCTTTCTTTGTTGCAAACCTCGGCATCTCAGTGAACCTGGTTCGGTAATGTTATTCTATGGGAAAAGATACTTCAGTGGCATTTCCATCAATCAATAAGAACATACCGATGCCTATCAATAATCCTATGCTATTTTATTTATTAAAAAAATATATATATTATTTATTTATTTATTTTTGGCTGTATCGGGTCTTAGCTGCAGCATGCAGGATCTTTCGTTGCAGCGCGTGGGCTCTTTGCTGTAGTTGCGTGGGCTTCTCTCGAGTTGTGGCCTGCAGGTTTTTCTCTTCTCTGGTTGTGGTGCGCAGGCTCCAGGGTGCGTGGGCTCTGTAGTTTGTGGCACGTGGGCTCTAGGTGAGGCACGCAGGCTTAGTTGCCCCGTGGCATGTGGAATCTTAGTTCCCTGACCAGGGATGGAACCCGCATCCCCTGCATCGTAAGGCGGATTCATTACCACTGGACCACCAGGGAGGTCCCTTTTTAAAAATAAACAAACCTATGCTATTTTAAATGCTATGGGAGATACAAAGAAAGGATTCATCCTGCCCTCTAGGGGACCACATCATTTACTCACTAAATAGAGAACAACACATGGCAGCGTAGATGAAACGTGTTCGGTGGGGAAAATTAAATGAGATGCCTGGAAACTAGGTAACTGATGGTATCTGAATCACTGGAGAGACTACTGGAGGAACAGAATTACATTTTATCATCTCAAAAGGAGACAAGCTTTGTTTAGATACTTACGAGGCACACAGGAGCCAAATTTGTCAGGGAATTCAGATATCAAGTCATCATTGATCCGATCCTTCATGGGGCCCAGGATAATCACTGGCCGGGTATAGTTTACTGCAGAAATGGAAAGGAAGATGCAGATGAGGAGAAAGACTTGGAAACCACTGTGCTCTTAAGGCAAAACTGCCAAACGCCAAGAACTGGTAAGGGTATTACTTCGGTGGATAAACTGCCCATATAGCCCTGCATAAGGAAATTGATGTTTAACACAGTGTGTTGGCTGAGTCTACTTTCTGGAATTTATCTACTTTCTGGAATGTTTAATACCCAGTGTGTTGGCTGAGTCTACTTTCTGCAGGGAAAAACAACTGCAGTGTCTGTCAATGAAAAGAAACATTTGGAGAGGTTTTGCTTACTCTACAGTTATGCCTACACAATGTCAAAACAACTACTGAATTTAGTCAATTGAATGGGAGAAAAAGTAGCTATTTGACCATTGTTTAGGCAATGGCTTTAAAAAGTAATCATCTGCAGTAATGACACCTTATGTTTTGTTTTTTGGGGTTTTTTTGCGGTACGCGGGCCTCTCCCGTTGCGGACCACAGGCTCCGGACGCGCAGGCTCAGCGGCCATGGCTCACGGGCCCAGCCGCTCCACGGCATGTGGGATCTTCCCAGACCGGGGCACGAACCGGTGTCCCCTGCATCGGCAGGCGACTCTCAACCACTGTGCCACCAGGGAAGCCCACACCTTATGTTTTTATAATTTCTTTTCCTTAGCTCAAAATACTCTCCATACTCTGCTTGGATTTTCCCAATTCCTTTGTAATCATGGGGTTACAAGGAACTCTAAAGTTCATTTGGTACAATTCCTCCTCTGATGCCATTATCCTCTGTATAAATTCCTCCCAGGCTTCGGAGCAGCCTAGAAGGTAGCTTATACCTTACAACAGGTCTGCTAAAAAGCCCTTCTTTTTTTTGCGGTACGCGGGCCTCTCACTGTTGTGGCCTCTCCCATTGTGGAGCACAGGCTCCAGACGCGCAGGCTCAGCGGCCATGGCTCACGGGCCCAGCCGCTCCGTGGCATGTGGGATCTTCCCAGACCGGGGCACCAACCCGTGTCCCCCGCATCGGCAGGCAGACTCTCAACCACTGCACCACCAGGGAAGCCCTAAAAAGCCCTTCTTAATACTGAGTGGATGTCAATCTGCATGGAGATTTTATGCATCGATCCTGCAGGTGGGGCTCTTTATGATTTGGATGTGCTCTCTCCCATCTGGAGGGCAGTTCCATTCTCTTGGGAGCTGTCATTGCCCACATTCAGCAGGGAAGCTGTTTGCTTGGTCACAGGGCCAAAGAGAGAGCACGGTCTGGCCTGGGAACCGCTGACTATTAAGGAGTTTAATTTCCTTGGTCCTTCACTCTTTCCCTTCTGTAATGGTGTCAATCAGGAACCAAAGCATGCTAGGAAACTTACTTTCCTGTCTCGTGACAGGCTCATAAGAAAGAATGAAGTCTTCTTGTCCCCCTGAGAAGAGAAAAAAGGAAAATTACGGTGGACTAACAACCAATCACAAACCACAGCTACAAGTCCTGCTCTGCAACCCAGGAAACAGACCCACTTCAGGGTTAATTCCCCCGCTCTCTCCCTCCTTGAACTATTCCCCAAATCCCTTCACCCCCATAAAGCTGTTTAGCAGTATTACAGTGTCAGGTGATCGAAGGTCATAAGTCAAAGGAACAACTGGAGGCTGGCCGTCTAAGAGACCGCCTTCCGTCTGACACTGAGAAATGCAGCACTATGGCCTCATATCCAGCATTCCTACTTAAAAGGAACCCACTGAGTTCAAGGAGAGGGTCCTTCCAATAGTTTACTGCTACACTACCAGCATTTCTGGACCTTTTATTTCATCTTCCATTTTATTTCCCAAAGAAGAACATTCAAAAGCAAATGTCTGCTTGTTTCATTTACGAGACAAAAACTTCATCAGCACACACTACAGGGCTCGGAGGATTTTACTGTTAATTCATCAAGAAAACGCTGGGTCAATTAAGAAGATAAAAAAATTGAGGAGGACCCTATATCACTGGTTCTAATTGCTGCTAAATCTAGCCTTGAAACTTTGAAAAGAGAAGTAAGGAAGACAAGGTAGCATAAGGGTCGGCCCCCTCCAGTGTCATTTGCTATAAGCCTTCTGATTCACGATGAGCCTCAAGTCAACACATAACCATGAAAAGTAAATTGGTTTCATCTATTTTGCCCAGTTGATGAACTAGGCACGAGATTAGTCTGATTCAGCTGCAAACCCCGAAGGCTCTATTCTTTTATTTGCATAGGCCCAGGACCAACTATCTTTTGGTGGGGAAATTGTTCAGGGCTGTTGAAAAGGGCTTTTTGTATGCTTTTCTATAGAGGAGGAGTGTAATATGAGGTACTGTTTCCTGAAACCAAAGGGCAATGAGTCTCACTGCTTTATCTCCTCATAGCCCCTGAAACACACTCACAGTCTGTCAAAGCCATGTGCTTCAGAAGTCTCAGCCTCGGGTGAGTTAATTTCATAAAAGGAGTTAGTATTACAGACAGTTTTGATAATGACAACTGATTTTGGGAAAGCGATATATGGGTAAAGCTGTGAATTACAGCTGTCTTCCCTGGGGTGGGGGTGGGGAGGGTAGTGAGGGTGTCACTTTTTCAAGTGTGAGAAATGGCCCCAGGCCTATGCCACATCTTACCTCAAGCAGGGTCCACTCTTAGAATGGCACCACTAGGCTACTTCCTAAAGTCACGGAGAATAGGCATTGGTGCTTCTTCTAAGTGGAACCTACTCATGGCTGCTCCAGAAGTGTTCAGGGGACCTTCCCACATCAGGGCAGGGGTTTGGTATGTGAGGAATCAGATTCATGACTTTTTTTTTTTTATTATTCAGGAAAAAGTGATTCCCTTTAAAAAAAAAACGAAACGACTAAAATTTACAGAGGCTGGGCCAAAAAATAATAAAGGTGATTGATTGCTAAGCTCTAGTTATGTAAAGGCTGAGATATGCAGAGGTCATAGGAATTCAGAGGATGAGTGTAAAAACAGTTGGGGAAAAAAGCATAGCTCTAGAGACAGAAGCATGGTAGACTAACACTGCAATGTTAGACTAACGTCCAGAGAAATCTCCAGGGAACGAATAATATGTGGCAGGAGAATCCTGACCATGGGATAGATAACAGAGGTTTTAAACATCAGGTGATACTTATGCCTCTGCACCAGACTGGGAATCCCATACCACAGTCACCACTGTGTCCCCAGTACTTAACATAAAGAAAGAGGACAATGAATTTGCATTCTAATTCTAGTGGTAGGAGACAGGATGAGAAAAGAAGCCAAAGACAGGTTCTACTTTGTGTTTCTGTCTATATGCTTTCATTTTGGGAAGTGTGGTTTTCTCTAAATAAATAGAACACCTCGTGTTCCCATGGGAATCTCTTTACAATGGCCTTGCAAATCATTCTGATGGGACATTCTAAAGGCAAACCTTAAATAAAATATTTGGTGTCAGTAACTACAATGTGTGATTCAGAAAACTAGGACAAAACAACATAGCTTTGATCGACTTTGTTAGAACAGAGTTCTGTAGTTCTTCATTTATCCATTGCTTTTTGGTTTACTTCTAACCTACAGAAAGCACTGGTTCTTGTTCCGAGCAGTAAGACTGGCAGACAGCAGTGACAGCATCCCTTATGTCAAGGCCCATCCCAATTTTGAAGACCCTGTGACAATCAGGCACTATGTAAGGAAGCCTGCAGGGATGCTATGGCAGCTGGTATTACATAACAACTGTGAACTCTGCACCTGAAACCAATTTTCACTTTCATGTTCAAGAATGAAAAGCCCTAGGGGTAGTGGGAGGGAGAGTAGAGGGGGAGAAATAAAAAAGCCACAGCAATGAAAGATAATTCATGTCTGCATAGCACTTTACAGGCTATAAAAGGCTTTCACAGCCATTGCCTCCTATTTTTCACAGCCATTTATTTTGAGGTAGGTGCTCTGATGATCTCCACCTTACAGATGAAGAAGCTGAAGCTCAGAGACGGGGCCTGTTTCCTCAGTTAGTAAGTAGTAGAGTCAACATTCAAAACTACACCTTTTTTGACTCCTTGTTGAGTATATGGCACTGTCTCAAAAAGGCCAGAGATGTAGAATTCTCTGTGGAGGCTGGGATATAGGGGCAGAACTTACAAATGAACAAACGGTGGGTGGCAGAGAAAGGAGCTGAACCTGGGTCAGCGTCAAAGACAGGGCATAAGGTGCTCCATCTGCAAACGCCAACTCTTTTTTTTTTTAAATGCTGCTGTGTCATCTCCATAAAATCGTCATCCTTAGTAGTTTTTCTATCTTTTGCTCAGGAGGTGTCGGCACTCAGAAATAACAGCCGACACAAGGGTATGAACAATTACTTGGTCTTGTTTTGGCAACTGCATGGCTGGAAAGGGGAGAGCGGCACAGTACTGGGGGTGGACGCCTGTGGTTGGCAGAGACTTGGCAGACACCGTTGTAACCAACTCCACGAACACCATCTTTAAACTGGAAGCAAGTCACAGTAAGAGGGATTTGGAGTAAGACCCAAATATGCCCTCATGATAAGGAAAAACAAGTTGTTCTTTTTTAGAACTTTTTCAAAACTAGAAAAGAGAAAGGAGGGAAGTGAAGACCAGTGGCAGGACATTAAATGTTCTAAATGTAGTGTTTAGTGTCTGCACTGGATAACTTATGAAGAATTAACTGGGTTCCTAGAGCCACAGAATGTTAGTGATGAGAAAGGGTTTGGAGTTCATGTGGTTTACAGATGGAAAGTCTGTAGCACATGATGACGTCACTCCCCCTTCTGAACGCTCGACATGCATCACAAATCTATCATTGCCCGAATTACTGCTGAGCCTCACTTGGTCTCAATACTTTTCAATACGATTCTTCAGGCAGCTACTACCAGTTGGTCAAAGGGCAATCTTGATTAAAATCTGTTTCTTATATCTCTGTTCTAATCCAAGCTAGTCATTTTACATAGGAGAGAACTGAGGTTCAAAAACGTTCAGGGATTTCTTCAAGGTCCCATGGTGAATTAGTGATTCAGTGTCTTCAAAGGATCTTCAGAATATCTGTTACTATACACAGTGCCCTGAAAATCAGGCTTAGTACATAGTTATTGCTATATAAATATTGCTGCTTGTATTAACTTGATAGGTAGTATGAAATGGTTGAAATGTACTAGATAAAACATGAAGAGGCTTGGATTACGAACTATAGGGAAGAGTGGAAATGTGTAAGTTTCAGAATTAAACTATCCTGACTGGACCTGCAGTGCCATCATATTAGTGAGGTGTAGTGCTCTTTGGAACTTCAGCTTCCTCATCTGTAAAACGGGGTATTAATATAAGGTATATCTCATAATTTTGTTGCAGAAATCAAATGAGATAATAATAGATGTAATAAAATTGCTTTGTAAGGACTAAAGAACTAGAGGAAATATAAGGGCAAAACTTGAGAAGAGTGGAGAAAGGAGACGAATACGGGCACCATTTTGACTGATTCCAGAGGGAAAGTCTGGGGTCTCCTCACTTCAGTATCTCAATTTCACTCAGATCATTTCTTCAAGATCCTTGTTTTGAAAATCCTACTTAACTGATGAGTACCAATGGGTTAGGAGGATAATCATCAGCTCCCCCATACCCATAATGACATAAAGAGCTTCACTGGGCTTTAAGGAAGGCAGGTCTTCAGCTTGTAGAGATTTGCAAGGTTTGAGATGGCATCTTGCATAATTAGACAATGTGCATTGTAACTAACTGCATTTTAGCTGGTGCTCAATATACTTGGACTTCGGAAAAAATAATTATTCTATAATTCTTGAGATGGTGCAGCAAAGGTCTGAGCTACTTATTAGAAACTGAGGTTAGTGTAAATTCATGTGTATGTGTGTGTATCTCAGAAAATAAATGAGGCTTTCAAGTAAGGTTGGCACAATCTGTAACTCCAGAATGCAGTGTGAATGGTGCCCTCTGGAGCTGTGAAACACACGGGCCTGGGCTCTTCTTTCTAACCACTGACTATTATTTTAGCCATTTTGTCCCTGAGTGGACATGGAATGGTCCTAAGAGTAAAAGATAACACCTGAACATTAGTGAAAAGAGGTCTTTTTTTGTATTTGTCTATACTGCTATCCACAAAACATAGAAGTTAGTCATAATTACAGCAAAAGCCAGGAATTCAGTAGAAAACTCCAGCCTGGTTTGATTTCAAAATGGCACTTTCATGAAACCGTGTCTGTCCCAAGACTCTGTCTTTTGTCACGCCACTGCCCTTCCTAGAACGTTTCTTCTTTAACTTACTGAGCTGGCAAGTGCCTCGTCGTTCCAAAGCTCAGCTTAAAGGCCCCTTCCTCTTTGAAATCATCTCTGAAGCCCCACTATTCTTGGGCCAGACTTTTATTCTAGAAACAGCCACACTCTGTGCTTTTTTAATGTATTGATCTCTCTCCCTACACGTGTGCTGAGTTCCAGAGTTCATTGAGATTCATATTGGGTCTTAAGGTGCCTGTGAGAGAGCATGACATAGAGCGGATGATGAATGAACTAAAGAATATTCCTGTGTTATTCCTCATATTTCTATCCTGGAGAAAGAAATATCCTTTTTCCCTTCTAAGCTATGACAAAGGCTCTTCCTACTTTTGTTCATTTGTAAAGGAAACAATTTGAATGGCTAACCTTCTGTATTCTCAGATGAGACCCAAGCCAATAGAGATTATTAGACTCCACATTTTCTCTAGTAACATCCTAGAGTCCAGTTCCAACTCTTCTCTCTTCTCATAGATAATTCAAGCTGTTTGCAAGTGTTTCCTTTATTCACTCAATAAACATTTATGTGTACTTACTATTTGAGGGTGAAAAGAATTATTGATTTCATCTTGGAGCATTGCAATCAAAAACCTGTCAAACAGCTGAAAGCCCTGGTGCAATTTTTATAACTTAATGATTCTGGGAAGAACATTCCCGTCTCTGAAGGAGAAGAGAGGGGCTTCTGAAATACTCTAAAGAAAGATTTCTGAAGGAAAAGGTAGTTCCTATATATTTTCCATAAAAGGGATTGAAAGAACAAGATTTGATGTTTTTCCTTTCTCTACCTGTATCTACAGGATGGAAGCACAACACTTAAAAACTGAAAACTGATGCCAAAGAAATTAGGGTCAAGGGTCTCCACGAATCCCAACAAATAAGTTGTATTTTCCTTATACTAAATTGAGGGTACTTCAGGCGCAGGGAAGATAATCTTTGGTCACTTCTTAACCAGCCAGGTTTCTTTGTTTTAAAACCAAATGAAGAGATGGGGGAAGGCAAATACTTTCCCAACTTGGGATAATCATAAAAGTATAAAAGTAGGAAGAATGTACAAATGTTAAAGATCACGTTAAGAACAAGAATACTTTAATTCCTTTCATCAGCAGGACTTATTCTGTTGAGGAAGGAAATGAGGGGGTTCTAACGTTATTTGGTTGATCAAAGGCATCTCATTACAACTCTTCTTCATTTCGTTCTGTGGTGTGTTTCATCTTCCTCCTCCATCTGTCATCTTTCCTCTTTTGTGCTTTTTTTTCTATTTTTCTACCAATCTGATTATCCAAAGCCTTTCTCAAGATCCAGATTGAATTTGTCACACTTCCAGAACACTATTTGATGTTCCACCTCAAAAAAGGCATGGTTTTGTAAATTACCATGCTGTAATGGAAAAAAACATAAAAGCTATTCTATTCTTCTCTTGTTTTCAATTAATACAAGCAAAAAGACAAAAAACAAAAACAAAACTAAAAAAACCCCAAAACAGAAACCTCCAACCAATTTCTATCTTGGTAGCTGAGGGTCATATGTATTGGGCCTGCCGTTTTCTAATATCCTCAGCAATTGCTTTTTGAGTAACCCATTTCATTAAGGCGTATAAATAAACATTACAGAAATTGTAAGGATCCCAGTAATAACATGTACCTATGTTAGTCACCAAAAACCTGTAAGTGGTAAGAAACCACAAGAACAGATAAAAAGGATGTGCTTGGCATTTGGTGAATATTTTTATATCACTAAGCAAATGGCTTGAGGTGACCAAACAAACACCAGAAATAAGTTTTAAATAGTTACCTACCTTTTCACTTAAGCTTTCTGAGCCAAGATTTGTTCACTTTTAAACAAAATGTGAGCTCCTTCAACATTAGAGGATGAAACTTTTTCATCTCTTCCCAACCATCAAAATTTAAAGTTAGATATAACATAGTATCTACCTCAAAATATTAATCAAGGAGAGAAGAGATATATAAGGTTCATGCTCCATTTAAAAGGAACACTGTATTTTATCAGAATTTCTCTTGTAAAGGGGAGCCAGGAACAGAAAGGAAAAGGCAAAATGAGAAGGAAAATAAAACCATGACAACTTTTCAACCTTCCTGCAGGGAGTTTAAATTATTTTGGAGGGCAGAATGTCAGAATCCACCAAGTTGAACTTTACCCCCACCTTCTCTAGGAAAATTGCATCATCAGGCCACAGCCAACTGAGGTTGGAGTCATTTATTAGCAAGACTGCTACCTCTCGCACAAATCACATGAGTCCACCCACCGCCCTAGTGTCTTTGGTATCTTTCCACATCAGATGATGATTTCATTTCAAGCCATTTGCTTTGGATGAGGATGATAAAGGGCAGCAATTGAAAAACAACGACAGCAAAAATCTGAAATGCACACCACAGGCAAAGGGGCAACTGCAAAGAAAAGAATCACAAACCAAAGCAATAACTTACGGTAGCTACTTTCGCTATCGCTGGCATTAGAAGAAACATGTTCTGCAAGAACAGCACAGCAAATTAAAGAGATACCAAGCATTGGAGAGCAGCCAGAACTTAAAGGAATACCATGCAAGGCTACTAGAAATGTGAGCGAAAGGCAAGTAAGAGGCCGTAGAGGAGACGCATTGAGAAAACTCAGATAAGATGAAGATGAAAACTTTATCTCTCTTTTCCAGGAAGCTACTACTTGATTGCTGTATCTTCTTTTTTAGCAAACAGTAAACTACGTTTAATTATAAAAAATGCATAATGTCCATCTAAGCACTTTTCTTTTTATGAATACTTTGACCCATTCATGTTGCTCTGATTTTCCAGATTCTTGTTACAAAGGTCAACGTCTCTCAACTGGATGTTCTTGACTATAAATTCAAGAGATTCTGGTATGCAGGGACTGTTTTCTGCAGGCTTTTTGTTGCTCTATTTTGCCTTTAGGTATTTTGCAGGAATATTGCATTTCAACTTGCCAATTGATCCCTGGAATCCCTTGAATTTTATTTCTATTTAAATACTTCCTAAACTAATTCACAAGATGAAAGGGATTGTTGAAGAACTTTCCTGCTTCAGTGAGTGTATAGGAAATCTTGGAGGAAGAAATGAGTCACTGAAAAATGTTTTATGAGTCAGTTCAATATTTCCTTGTTTTTATTTTAAGATTCTTGCTTGGATAGCTATTAGGTTCTGGAGGAGTGGAACAGGCAGAAGGTAAACGGTCTGAAACTAAGCACAGGTTCTGCCACAAAGTATGTTTTTAATTCATGTTGAATGACTGCACAAGTATACGATGCTATCTCGAACCTTTTTTTTTCATAAAAACACAGTTTAACTAGCATAACAGGGATATACCGGTTATGTGCCAGAATTAGGGCTTTATTTCCAAAATCACTTCCTTTCATCTGTACCTATTTACTAAGCTATAGAAGATAAATTCATCAACTTACTAACTTCTTTGTATATCAGGCTAATTGAATAAAGAATATGTGACTATTTGATTTCTGAAGCTCAATAGCAATAAATTCAGCTTTTTAAAAAGTGACAACTGTTGTACATCTTTAGAAAAAAGGAAAAGAATATAGAACATTATTCTCTAACAGTTAAAAAAAGTGCTTTAAAATGTATTTGCTATTATAGATTCTTGGATAGATTAGTTTCCATTTTTTAGCTTTATTAAGATATAACTGACAAATAAAATTGTAATATATTTTAAAGTGTTCTGTGTGATGATGTGATACATGTGAACACTGTGAAAGGACTCCCGCAATCGTGTTAGTTAACACATCCTAGATGGATTAATTTCAGAGCATGAAACTAATGAAAATCAAAGCATGGGTTAAATTCACCTGAATCATTTCTCTTTGTGTGAGTGTTTGACCAGAACTGCATTATTAATTTAGGTACATATGTTACAAGTGCAAAGAGGCACTAGGGAAAGAAGTGTGGATGAATTAGTGCATATTTGCTTTTTGTTACTGAAAAGAAAGTCTAAGTACGTACCCAACAATGGCATATCTTCACGTGTATGATTATCACAAGTACCTTGACTTGAAGATGACAGGTTTCTTTTTGTTTTGTTTTTACTTTTAAAATAATTTAGAGTGAAGCTACACTATAGAAATTTAGAACCATGCAGTGTTTTATTTCACGACCAATCTCTCTTAACATCAAGATAGTGTTTAACAGAATTTTTCTATTTTGTAGGTAAAAAGAAATTCAAAATATGTTCCAGCTGAAGTCCAAATTATGGCTACCAGTAGTGTTAACTGACAAATAACTTTACCTAGTGAAATCTGTTCAATTTTTAAAGAGTAAACAAACCTTTGGATTTAAAAGGGCATCATTCTAGATACAAAAAGGCATAACATATTTTTGACTCTCCAATAGCAACTACTTTTTAGTGATGTTCATATTAACAATATATTAAAACACTCCCCACCCCCACTGAAAATTTAAGAAATTCTCTCGGGTGGTACTTGATGCTATCCAGATACTGTTGAAATCAACATTTGAATTTCAGCCACCAATTCAAGAAAAATTTCATGACATATTCCATACAGAGACTCAAAGATAAAGTTTTCATCTTTAAGGAGATCAGTAGTTACTCTTGATCAGATTTTGTTTTCTAAACATACATATCTAAAAAAAGAGTCCAGATTAACAATTTGAAGGATGACAGGTATCATTACGCAGGGTTATATAACCAGCCCTTGAAAACAAAGTCCAGCTCAATGTTATTTTGTTTTATAGAAATGAAATGAACAGCTTCTAAAAATATTGCCCACAGCTGTTAAATTAAAACAAAAAGAAAACAAACAAAAATGAACATGTGATACAGCTGCAAAAGACACAGAACTGTTCTTAGTTCATTGATGCCTACAAATGGAGTTAATATTAAAGAAATAAAAATCATAGTATAGTATATTAATACACAGAATTATTATTTTTTATTAGTGCAATGGGACACAGAGTAAAGGCATTAATAACTAGAAAATTTTAAAGTTTAATATATTTTTCTTTCCACTCTAAACCATAAAATGAAGATCTGGTTATGCAATGCAGCTAATAAATCACTGATAGAAAAACATATTAATATACATATCTAAAACTTTATCATACAAACATTTCAAGCAGGATCACTGCAAGTCAGAAAAAAAAATCAGTCAAAGTTAATAGCAAAGAATTATTCATGGAAGATCAAATAGCTTAATATTTACTTTTTGAGAATGCATGTTCCTTTTGACTATAACACAGCTCCTTTACCAATAGCAAAGTACAACCCAATTATGGAATTTGGCAAGGTCATTAAGTATGTCTGGGGGAAAAGCCAGAAGAAAGAATATAAAATACATTTCTGCTTTCCTGTTCTACAGCATTTAACTCGCCCTTTCTTTCAACATGGTTTCTTGCTCCCTGAGAGGTATCAGGCGGCAGAGCAAGGGATGCCACGGCGGCACCAGGACCATGCTGGTCACAGCACGCGGTCAGAAAGGGAAGGTGTGAACTGCAACGGAAGTTACAGTGCCTGAGACACTTTGCTTTTAAATGCTGACATGCAGAACAAAACGGCTGAAAATTGCTTTGTAGGAGCATTCACAGCTAGGTAACAAATAAAACTCAGTATCTTGTGCATGCTAGGAGTGAAAGGCCCTCGAGAAAAGGAACAAAAGCGAAACTCAAAAGGAAAGAAAAAGAAAAGAAAAGTTACAGTGACCATTCCTGGGAACTTACTCAGAGTCTTTGTTCCATAACCGTCGTCACCTAATCCGGGGATGTCCTGCATGGAAGTCCCCAGAGAGAGCAATGAGAGAGGGAGAACAGCCACGGAAGAGGAAGGAAGAAGTCAGTGGAGTTGAAATGGATACTACCATGACAGACCGTGTTGCCTGAGCAATCTGGATCCCATGCTCTCTTCTTCTGAAACAACTTTCACCCCAAACTCCCTGGACTGAGACTCAAGGATTTGTAAAGCAACTTGAAAGGTTTAAGCAGAAGATTGTTATGAAAAAGAGAAAGAGTCAGCAGATGTCATTTTTGCCCACTGTCAGTACTGCCACAGCAACGTACCACTGGGAGCGATGATCCCCTCCAAGTTTCATGGCCAATTCTTAGTCTGAGCATCCACCCAATACAAGCTCACTGCTCAGTAAGGAAGTGCTTAATATTTGCTGGGAGGGAAAGAGTGAACAAATGCTAGTAATCAATAAAGGGAATTTAATCACTCCCAGTTAGCTAGCATTCCAAAACAATATACGTGGCAATGGAATCTCATATTTCTGTCCAGAAAAGAATTTGTCTCGAGCCCTTGGAGAGTTGCATGATAGAAAACGCGAACCAGACCCAGTCCTGGTCACAGATAAATGCTGTTTGGAAGCAAAGTCCCTGCTTCCTCAGGTCCCTCTCCAATGCGTTCTGCAAAGAAGAGCTCCATCCAGGGAAGGATCCAGACTGCAGCCAAACACTGGTCACAGTAGTAAGCCCTGACCTGCCTGCCTGCCGTGTTTGTTTGCCTAGGCGTGTGGCGTGGGGGAGCCTACATCATGCGTGTTGCCCGTGAAGGATTTTTTTCTCTTGTGTTGCAGGTGACATTCTCTTCGAGAATCTACTTACGTTCAGGATCACTGGTTTCCTGCTCACTCTGCTCCTTGTTCTTGTAGAATGGGAATTTTCGTGAAAAGATGAAGCTCTTTTTACGCTTGTCATTGAATGACTGTGAAGGAGAAAAGGCATGGGGCAAAAACAGGGGACGTCTAATTGTTGTCACACTCATGCTGACAAAACAACTAGTTTGTAAAAGCAGAGAGAGCTGTAGTGATGCAAGTGGATAGTCTAAAGGGGTGCGGGAGGGTCCCTAAAGGCAGATTTTAGTTTCCAGGAGTGTAAATTCTGAAAAATGACACCTTGGAAAAACTGTCTCCTAATTAAGAGGCAGGTAAATGACGACGGGGGAAATGAATATTAAATTGGAAGTAGAAGACCCTCTGTCCGGCTCTGTAACTTGCTAGTTCATCACCTTAGACAGGTAACTGAATCTCTTTGAACCTCAGTATCTACTTCATCTGCATACTGAGGATGATGACAGCAGCTCTTAGGTTGTGAGACTCATGTAAGGCAGTATAAACATAAAGTGCTATACAAATGTCATCTTTATAATCATCATTATCATCAGGTAGAAAAGACTTTACTAGAGATGCTAGACACATCAGTGTCTAGATGTCTTTTTAAATAACTGGAATTTGAGTTACTTCAGCTTGAATTTAATTAAAACCTCAGAGATGTGTGTGGATTTATGATATATGATGATTTAGTTCCCACACAGATATATGATAATTACAGTATTATATTTTCATTCAAAAGAGATTTTAAAGATAATTGAGCTCCAAGCCCTCACTTGTAGACAGGGGGCCAGAGGCACAGAGAGGCTGAGTCCCTTGCCAATATCACAGAGCTAGCTGGTGACAGTCAAGACACCATCAACCAAAATCCATTAAAATTGTTGCTAAAGAGGTATTAACTTGATATTCACTCAAGCAAGGGAGATATAACGGCCATTTATCTATATTCTGATATGACAAGAAATAATGGAAGAAGCGCTGTCCTTAAAAATGTAAACCACTCCATTAGCTTAAATGAGGTGGAATTTAAAATAATACAGGTAGACATAACAGAATACCTGTATCAGAACTTATTCATTCAAGTGAATATCAGATGCTTGCCTAAAAGACTTCTTAAGAAAAAATCATTTATTCCCACTGTTGCTGTTATGTAAATGCTATCTGGGGTTCTTCTTTGGGAAACGTGTTCTTTTTTTTTTTTTTTTTTTTTTTTTTTTTTTTTGCAGTACGCGGGCCTCTCACTGTTGTGGCCTCTCCCGTTGCAGAACACAGGCTCTGGACGCGCAGGCTCAGCGGCCATGGCTCACGGGCCCAGCCGCTCTGCGGCATGTGGGATCTTCCCGGACCGGGGCACGAACCCGTGTCCCCTGCATCGGCAGGTGGACTCGCAACCACTGCGCCACCAGGGAAGCCCGGGAAACGTGTTCTTAATCATTTTATAGGCTATAAGCCCTGCAAGTCTTGGTAATTTCATATTGACGTATCATTTTAAAAACATGTTTTGCCAGCTTATTTGACTGACTTGGCTCTGAGGGTCTCTCGCCAAGAAACAAGATTTGTTACCACACAGGTATTACTGTGCCAAAGACTGAAGGTAATTTGACAAGGGGTATTCTAAAACGGTTTTAGCAATGACAGCCGATAGGAATAAATGCAGAGAGAGCAAGGTGACTACTTGGAAAAAACAGCACTTGTTTGGATATTTTGGCCCATTGGCGGGAATCAGTTATGTGCTCTTATGAATTTGATGCTTGACAAAATGGTATAAATAACTTATTTTCTTTGTATACTCACGCACTCCTATACCTAATATCCATTTTGGTAGTCATGTTCATTTAGGAAATATTAAAGTATTAAAATATTGGCGCTGTCATTCAGTAATTCATTACTTTTTTAGTTACTAGGAAATTTCACCAAAGTCAGTTGAGCTTAATTTTATGTACCATTAAGAAGGCTTTAAGAAAACCAATAAATCAAATATTTAATAAATCCTGAAATTAGAGGACACATTTTGTACTTCATATTCAAGAACTAGAAACACATTCTCAGGGAAAAAAAGAAGTATCACTTCAGAATTTATTACTCTGCTGACAGCACTTGTGTTCAATATAGTTTTATCATAATTTGTAATTGAGGAATTGGTGTCCAAAGACAGGGCTGGGAACTACCCCCCAAATTTTCCCAGTTACAAAATGGTAAGTCCTTAAAGGAACATTAAATATTCTTGCATCACTCCAGTTTCATGCCACTTTTACATTTCAAGCATATTTAACTTCAGTAACTGAAAATAAAAGAAAAAAAATATCATGTAAGAATTAATGACACGTGATATTGCAAGATATGTTAGACATTTAACTTCAACGTTACGGATGGCTTGTCATGCAAAAAAAAAACCACTTACATATTTTCATGCAAATACAAAACAATGCCAGGAGGAATAAAGCCTGGGGTTAAAATGTAGACATGAATGCACAATGTGGAGGCCTTTGAGAGCCATATGGGGCCGCATGCAAACCACATCGTTTAAATTGTCTCTTGGGGTCAAAGGAAAATGAAAATGTGTTGTTTGTGATTCATTCTTTTATCTTTTCAAAGCAAGGACTGTAATGTGTTAACATTTCCCGAGTATGAAAATGTTGTGTATCATGAGTCATCTGATTGGGACATCATAATATTTAGCACCACACTTTTTTTAAAAGAACAGAAAATGCATAATAATTCCTCAAAAATGAAATTATCTATCATATCAGTCTATTACCGAAAGCCACTTTGTACTGGAGTTAAAGAAAAGGTAATGGAATCATTCATTGGTGGTCACATTGCCTTACATTTATGGACACAAAACCAAATCACAACTTCCCTTCACACGCACAGATTTAAAAGTCACACATTTAAGGTCTTAAACATTTCAACTAGAAGAGATTATATGTGGTTTATGGTGCTCTAATCTATTCTTTATTTTGTTAGACATGTGTAATACCATTATATAAGCTTTTGTTTTCATTGCTGTTAATTTTTTCTTTTAATTTAGAAAAGAAAAATCTGTTACACGAGTGTTAGGTGAGAATAATAAATCAGCACTTTTACTATTCATGGAACACATCGTCCTAAAGCTAACCTACAGCTCTATTAATCGAACTTGATCAGTGCTGTTTTCCTCTACATTACAGTATCTTAAATTCCAATCCATTGTCTTCATGGCAGAAAACTTCTTTGAGCAGAGATTTTGAAAATACCAATCACACGTGGCAAGTGGAAAGTTGGCATAACTAAGAATTCCATTGTGGAATTTGACCTGGATTATTGAGTTCTTATGAACAAAAATGGTAAAGACAACAAGTAACATTTGCTGAGCACTTATTATGTGCCAGGCTTGGTTCTAAAGGCTCTGCCTATGCGAATCTCCACACTAACTTCATGAGGTTGGTATCATCATTATTCTCATATTACAGATGAGGAAACTAAAGTTTACAAATCTTCTGTTACTTGCCCAGAGTCATACAGTTGGTGAGCAGTGAAGTTAAAATCTGAATTTGCAAATATTCCTGGTTGCAAATACTGCTGTTCTTAGAGCAAGAAAAGTTTCCGTAACTCAAGCCTGTTTCAAGTTTATATTTAAAATCATTAGCATCTGACTTTCTGAAGTGACACTGTAATCTGTCTTCTTTCCCACAGCTTCACTGCTTGGCAATTATTTATTTAAGCCATCAGATGCTATTGGCTTCAACAATATTTTTGTGGGATATCCTGCTACAATTTTTTGAGACCCTTTCATGTTTTTGCGGGTTCTATTCTATTGTACTCGTTTTTAAATAATGTACAAAAATAAAGTAAAAAAATTTCAGTGTGACAGGTTATGAATGGCTTTTAAAAGGTAAGTGCCCATGAGGAGCAAATCTATAGACGAAGTAGATTAGCGGTTTGTTGGGGCTGAGTGAGGGTAGGGGGTACAGAGAATGGGAAGTGACAGCTAATGGGTATAGTGTTAGTTTTAGGAAAGATGAAAATGTTCTAAAATTAGATTGTGGTGATGGTTGCATAACACTACCAATATAGTAAACAACACTGAATTGGACACTTTAAGTCTGTGAATTGTATACTATGTGAATTATATCTCAGTAAGGTCTTAAAAAACAAAAATACCCCTCTCCCTAACCTCCACACTATGGGATGAAAGCAAACAATCACAGCATGTTTTAAATTTTACTTGGTGTAAATAATTTTTATCTTTAATTGAAAGAGAGGAAACCTCCCTCCACAACCCTTGCAATCAATCAGATACACATGCCTTGTTTATCTGATTCTGTTGTGTCTCTGTTAAATGAATACCTTTCATGTTGTGACAGACATTAGAACACTCATTCCAGGAGTCAGCATATTATTACTGTCACTCAGAAGTCGCCAAGTTGTTAGGTCAAATGGCACGAAATTGTGCAGCCTGACCCCAGAATGTAATGGCATTGGTGAACTGGTTTAAGGTAAAATACACGCTCCATGAAGAAAAGAAACAAAACAAAAAACTCAAATTGCTCCTTCTCCCACTCAAATCCCATGTTTTTAAAGATACATGAGGGAATCTTGATGTGTTTTTATCCTTTTCATTCAGAAAACTTCAAAACGAGGGGCATTTTAAAGTTTTTCTTCTTCGTGTTCTAATTTTTCAAGCTTCAAATGTTTCATAGTTCTAAAAAGTCACATTCAAGATATGAATGTTCTCTGTGCAGAATTTGATTTAAATGTATACTGAGCTCATATACACCTTTTTCTGTGACCTCTTTTAACTCTTATAAATGTTTCTTTCCTCTTCATTCTTGTCTCTCCTCCTCTAAAATAATTGTGTTCCCTTTGGAAGGCTGTTACCATAAGTTTGGGCCACCATTTTGTATTATACACATCATGTTTTCATACAGAACAAAAGAGAAGTTTAAAACAAGAGAGGTCCAAAAACAAGTAACAATGAAACAAAGAGGTTGTTAAAGGAAAGACAGGAGTTGGCCTGAAATATGTCTGTTTTAGTAACGTGTCTGAATGGATGTGTGTCTGTAACAGTGTCCCTATAAATGTGTCTCTAACAGTGTCCCAGGGTTCTGTTTGCAAGGCTAATGAATTAATGCATCTAGGCACTGAGCATCAATAGCTGGTAACATCACACACACAAAAAGACAATCAGATGAATGTGCTTCCTGATGGGAAAACAAAATACTACCACAAAGTAGTTCTGTAAACCTCTACTCTCAAAAGAAAAGGAAAGAAAACCCTCCTTTGCCAATGAGTCTGAATCTAACCAAACCTCTAAATCCAACTACCAGTTTACAGAAATAAAGATGACAGAGAAACCTGCTAAATTATACTACAAAGAAAATCTGGAGTAAACTCTATAAGACAAATGACCTGGTTTCTTAAATATAAAAATGGAAACAAAACAAACAAAAAAATGGGGGAAAACATATAAATCAGAAGAGAACTAAGAGGAATCAACCAATTACAATAGATTTCACTTCTGGTTCAGGCAAAGAAATTGTATAATAAAGAAACAAAAAAGCATTTATGATATTTATGAGTCAAGTTAAGACCTGAAATAGATGGAATATTAATCCAATAATTATTAATTTTTAAGTGTGATAAATGGCATTGTGGTCATGCCATATTTAAGTAGTTACAGTTGAAATGATTTAATGCATTGAATTTGCTTCAAAAAAATATGGGAGAAACACAGTACTCTGACTACTTACCCTCAGAATATATTCTAAAGATAGAATTGTAAAGAAATTTTGAACTTCACTTAGGAGGCTTATTGTCGGTTGAATTCTGAAACTATTTGGTGTGTGAGTAATGAGCAAGTGAGTAAAACACACTGATGTTGTGAAACAACGTTATCCTTGTGAAAGAAGGGTAAGGTACAATCATGGAATGAGGTAAGGAGAGGAAAAATCTTATGATGGTAAATAGTAATTAGAAGCATCTGATATAAATTTATGATTTTTCTAAACAAATTTATTTTTCTTTCTCTGCCCATTAAAGGAGGCTAGATGTAATGATATCCCAGAAGCAAAAAGCACACCTGGTGCTCAGACTTTGCTTTCTAAATGCCATTTCCTACAAAAAAGAGCTAGGTTTTTGTGTTTTTTTTTTTTTTGAGAAATGGCTGATTCCATGAGCAGGTAAAGTAAAAGGTAAGTCTGAAACATTTTGTTGGACTGGAAAGTAAAAAGTACTAAACATAAACACAAAAATAACACAAAATTTAGAAAACCTAGAACTAATGATGGCATGTCAAAAGGACACCAAAGCCAGTTTAAAAGTGATCACACCAGCCAAATCTAGACAAGTTGAATACTAAAATGAATAATGACAGAAATGGAGTATAACACATTGAATTAAAAAAGAAAATCATAAGTCCATAAAGATCACCCAAAATACCTAAATTAAATAATTAATAATGGGGAAAAAGAGAAAGTTCTCTTATGTAGAATGCTAATAACTATAGAAGAAACAATAAAGTTAGGAAATCACCATTTTTTGACTACCATAATAATAATTAATTCAGGCAAGAATCATCAGTGGTTAATAAAACTATTGATTAAAAATTTGTTGGGGAACAGCATACATTATCTTTTTTTTTTTCATTTCTAATTTTATTGATTTGAGTCCTCTCCCTCTTCTTCTTGATGGGTCTGGCTAAAGGTTTATCAATTTCGTTTATCTTCTCAAAGAACCAGCTTTTAGTTTTACTGATCTTTGCTATTGTTTTCTTTGTTTCTATTTCATTTATTTCTGCTCTGATCCTTATGATTTCTTTCCTTCTACTAACTTTGGGTTTTGTTTGTTTTTCTTTCTCTAGTTCCTTTAGGTGTAAGTTTAGACAGTTTATTTGAGATTTCTTTTGTTTCTTGAGGTAGGATTGTATTGCTATAAACTTTCCTCTTAGAACTGCTTTTGCTGCATCCCATAGGTTTTGGGTCGTCGTGTTTTTGTTGTCATTTGTCTCTATGTAGTTTTTGATTGCCTCTTTGATTTCTTCAGTGATGTCTTAGTTATTTAGTAATGTATTGTTTAGCCTCCATGTGTTTGTGTTTTTTATGTTTTTTCCCCTGTAATTTATTTCTAATCTCATTAGTGTTGTGGTCAGAAAAGATGCTTGATATGATTTCAACTTTCTTAAATTTACCAAGGCTTGATTTGTGACCCAAGATATGATCTATTCTGGAGAATGTTCCATGTGCATTTGAGAAGAAAGTGTAATCTGTTGTTTTTGTATGGAATGTCCTATAAATATCAATTAAATCTATCTGGTCTGTTGTGTCATCTAAAGCTTGTGTTTCCTTATTAATTTTCTGTCTGGATGATATGTCCATTGGTGTAAGGGAGATGTTAAAGTCCCCCACTATTAGTGTGTTACTGTCGATTTCTTCTTTTATAGCTGTTAGCATTTGCCTTATGTACTGAGGTGCTCCTATGCTGGGTGCATATGTATTTGTAATTGTTATATCTTCTTCTTGGATTGAACCCTTGATCATTATGTAGTGTCCTTCCTTGTCTCTTGTAACATTCTTTAAAGTATATTTTACCTGATATGAGTATTGCTACTCCAGCTTTCTTTTCATTTCCATTTGCATGGAAAATCTTTTTCCATCCCCTCACTTTCAGTCTGTATGTGTCCCTAGGTCTGAAGTGGGTCTCTTGTAGACAGCATATATATGGGTCTTGTTTTTGTATCCATTCAATGAGCCTGTGACTTTTGGCTGGAGCATTAAATCCATTCACATTTAAGGTAATTATCGATATGTATGTTCCTATTAGCGTTTTCTTAACTGTTTTGGGTTTGTTTTTGTAGGTCCTTTTCTTCTCTTGTGTTTCCCACTTGGAGAAGTTCCTTTAGCATTTGTTGTAGAGCTGGTTTGGTGGTGCTGAATTCTCTTAGCTTTTGCTTGTCTGTAATGCTTTTGATTTCTCTGTCGAATCTGAATGAGATCCTTGCTGGGTAGAGTAATCTTGGTTGTAGGTTCTTCCCTTTCCTCACTTTAAATATATCGTGCCACTCCCTTCTGGCTTGTAGAGTTTCTGCTGAGAAATCAGCTGTTAACCTTATGGGAGTTCCCTTGTATGTTATCTGTCATTTTTCCCTTGTTGTTTTTAATAATTTTTCTTTGTCTTTAATTTTTGTCAATTTGACTACTATATGTCTCGTCATGTTTCTCCTTGGGTTTATCCTGCCTGGGGCTCTCTGCACTTCCTGGACTTGGCTGGCTATTTCCTTTCCCATGTTAGGGAAGTTTTCGACTATAATCTCTTCAAATATTTTCTCGGGTCCCTTCTCTCTCTCTTCTCCTTCTGGGACCCCTATAATGTGAATGTGGGTGTCTTTAATGTTGTCCCAGAGATCCCTTAGGCTGTCTTCATTTCTTTTCATTCTTTTTTCATTCTGCGGCAGTGAACTCCACCATTCTGTCTTCCAGGTCACTTATCTGTTCTTCTGCCTCAGTTATTCTGCTATTGATTCCTTCTAGTGTAGTTTGCATTTCAGTTATTGTATTGTTCATCTCTGTTTGTTTGTTCTTTAATTTTTCTAGGTCTTTGTTAAACATTTCTTGCATCTTCTTGATCTTCGGCTCCATTCTTTTTCCGAGGTCCTGAATCATCTTCACTATCATTATTCTGAATTCTTTTTCTGGAAGGTTGCCTATTTCCACTTCATTTAGTTGTTTTTCTGGGGTTTTATCTTGTTCCTTTATCTGGTACATAGTCCTCTACCTTTTCATTTTGTCTATCTTTCTGTGAATGTGGTTTTCATTCCACAGGCGGCAGGACTGCAGTTCTTCTTGCTTCTGCTCTACGCCCTCTCGGGACACTTATCTTCTAACAGATGAATCATTAAAAAGGTGGGTAGGGGCTTCCCTGGTGGTGCAGTGGTTAAGAATCCACCTGCCAATGCAGGGGACATGGGTTCGAGCCCTGGTCCAGGAAGATCCCACATGTCACGGAGCAACTAAGCCCATGTGCCACAACTACCAAGCCCGCGCACCACAACTACCGAAGCCTGTGCACCTAGAGCCTGTGTTCCGCAACAAGAGAAGCCACCGCAATGAGAAGCCTGCGCACTGCAATGAGGAGTAGCCCTCGCCTGCTGCAGCTGGAGAAAGCTCGCGTGGAGCAATGAAGACCCAACACAGCCAAAAAAAAAAAAAGTGGGTAAAAGTGCCTTTATGGTGGAGTAATCTGGTAGATACCACCTTAACCAAGTGATCAAACTTAGCGTCACAGTATAGTGGGATAACCTGAAACCATGTGCCTCCTGATGGAAAGCACTGAGAAGTATACAATATCACTGATATAATATCCTTGCCAAAAATGCATTAGACGAAGCTAACCATGAAGAGATAATCAGCAAATTAAAATTAAGAAACATCGTCTTAATCCTCTTATGTCACTGTCATAAAAAACAGAAAAGGCTAAAGAACCATTCTAGATTAAAGGAGATTAAGGAAACAGGACAAATGAATTGGAATGTGCGATCCTGGATTGAATTCTGAATTAGAACAACAACAACAACAGGCCATAATTTCTACAATGTCCTCTTGAAATAGTTCAGGGGAGATTATCTATCTATCTATCTATAAATATCTCATATATTTCAGAATATACAAAACAAGATTGACCATGAGTTGGTAACTGTTGAAGCTAATAGGTACAGAGGTTCATAATTCTATTCTTTCTACATTTTTGTAAGCTTGAAAATTTTCATAATAATGAACTTCATCTCTTAACTTATACCATACACCAAAATTTTCTAGAGATAGATTGCAGACCTAATTCTAAAAGCTTGAAGTATACAATTTCTAGAAGAAAACAGAATATACTTGTAATCTGAGGCAGGCAAAGATTTTGTGGATAAAACATAAAAGCACTAACGGTAAATTTAGAAAAATGGTAAACTGGATTTCATCATTAAAAACTTTTGCTTTTCAAAAGAGGTCATTAAGAAAATAAAAAACCAAGCCACAAACTGGGAAACAATGTTTAAAATACATATATCTGATAAAGGAGTTTTATTCAGAATATTTAAAAACTCCTACAACTGAACAATAAAAAGCAAAAACATACAATAAAAAATGGGCAAAAGACTCAACTGGATATTTAACGTAAGATATGCAAATGGTCAGTAAGCATGTGAAAAACATCATTAATCATCAGAGAAATTTAAGCCAAAGCAAGATACCACTCCATACCCACTAGAGTGGCTGAAAGGAAAAAGACTGACAATATTAGGTGTTGGTAAGGATATGAAGCAATTGGAACTCTCATATGAATTGTTAGTGGGAATGCAAAATGGTATAGCCACTTTGAAAACACTTTGACAGTTTCTTGTAAAGTTTATCATACAGCTAACCTATGCTTCAGCAATTCACCCTTAGATGTTTACTCAAGAGAAAAATATGTCCACAAAAAGGTGTGTATAAGAATGTTCATTTGGAGAATTCTAATGTCCATCAACAGGTAAATTGATAGACTGTGATACACTGATACACACAATATATTGCTATTGCTACTCAGCAACAACATGGATGAATCTCAAAAGCATTATGCTGAGTCGTAGAAGGCAGACACACAAGAGTATGTATGTATGATTCCAATTATAAGAAGTTCTAGAACAGGCAAAACTAAGATATGGTGGTAGAAATCAAATTCGTGGTTGAAAAGTGAGAAACTGTGTCTTTATCATGGCTAGAACCACGACACTTCCCCAAAATATATTTCTAGCCTAGGCTACTCTCCTCAATATATATAGGTATATCTTCTTTTCTTTTTAATTGAAGTATAGTTGACTTATAGGTATATATTCTATATCTTGACTTGGGTGCTGGTTATAGAAACCCTTCCCCCTTTGTCCATCTCATAAACACTGACTCATTTTTAAGGTTATATGCTCAGATGTTCTACCCAAGGTTGTCACAGTGAATCTACTCCTTTTTACATAGCTCTCTCCTACTACATTATGATCTCAGAGCAGGCACCACATCCCTTTCATTTCTGTATGTAGGATCTAGAGAAGGTAGGTACTCAAATATTCATCAAATGAATGCATGAACTGAAATGCTAAGGGATGATTCCCACTGGGAATATGGGGAGAAACTTTTGGCAAAAAAGGAGAAGAAAAAGAAGGAAGAGAAGGAATATAACAAACATCTGGAGAAAAGGGGGAGAAGTAATGGAAGAAAAAGAACCATGGCCAAATGAATAATGTTTGTTTTTTTTAATTGCATTTCTTGGCAGTTATCTCTCAGAATCTGTTTTTCTCATAATTCTGTGCTCAATGATCTGATCTAGTTGCTGTTTATTATTAGTAATAAAAATGTGCTGGCTCAGCTATTTGCTTGTTTAATCTCTGAGCCTCAGTTCTGAATATTTAAATGTGATAATGTATAAAAAGCTATTATCATAGTGCCTGGCATTTATTAAAGCTCAATAAATAGGAGCCAATTATTTTAATGGTGACATATCATTAGAGAGTATTTGGAAGCATCAGCTTTAATGAATGCTTAACAATGGAATGAAATTAGAAATCTATAACGAAACAGAAATTTAGAAAATCCCCAAATATGTGGGTATTAAAAGAAATGAAAACACTATCCTAACTAACCAATGGGTCAAAGAAGAAATTATAAGGAAACTAGAAAAGACTTTGATATGAATGAGAATAAAGACACAGATACCAAAACTTATGGCAGCTAAAGCAATATTTAGAGGAAAACTTATAGCTATAATATTAAATATTATAGCTATAATATTAAAAAAGATCTCAAATCAAAAGTCTAACCTTCCACCTTAAGGCACTGGAAAAAAGACCAAGCTAAGCCTAAAGCAAGCAGAAAAAGGCAAATAATAAAGATTAGAGCAGAAATTAATGAACTATAGAGAAGAGAAAAACAACAGAGAGAAATCAACAAAACCAAAAGTTAGTTCTTTGAAAAGATTAACAAATTGATAACTGTTAGATTGGCTAAGAAAAAAAGAGAGAAGACTCATTACTAAAATAAGGAATAAAAGAGGAGATATCATTACTGACCCTACAGAAATAAAAAGAATTATAAAGAAATACCATGATCAGTTGTATACCAGTAAATTAGACAATTTAGATGGACAAATGAAATGAACAAATTCCTAGAAAAGACACAAATTACCAAAACTGACTCAAGAAGAAAAATAACTCTGAACAGATTTCTAACAAATAAATAGATTAAATTAGTAATTTGAAAAACTAGCCACCAAGAAAAGCCCAGGCCTAGCTGGCTTCACTGGTGAATTCTACTAAACATTTAAAAAAGAATAAATATCAATTTTTCTCAAACTTCCAAAAGACAGAACTCATTCTATACGCCACCATTACCAGACACCAAAATTAGAAAATATATCACAATAAATAAAAACTACAAACCAATACATCTTATAAGCATAATAACAACTTAATATTTCATCAAATGGATTTACCACAATTGGCTTAAACATTCCTGTATTATTGGATACTTCTGTAGTTTCCCATTTTTAAGTACTCTATGTTGCAATGAATATAACATTTTCTGTATTTCAAATTATTTCCTTGGGATAGATTTCTAGAAGTTGAATTATTGAGTTAAAAATTATGGATAGCTAAAAAAATCTGACATGTGCCAAACTACTTTCAAAATGATCTGTACTAACTGACATCTCCTCTAGCAACCATTTATTCTTAATTTATAATTGGTCCCAATGATGTGTCCTGTCTGCTTTTTTTTCTCCCCTTCTAACACCCCCTAATTACCCCATTGCAATGTAAAGCTTCTATGAGAAAGGTACATTTTAAGTCTGTTAGCCAAGGGCAAGATTTATTTAATCAAGTTGAAAGAGAACACTGATACATCCCACAACTGGGAAATTAAGCTCTGTTTTTTTTTATTATCAAATTCTCTGCTTGAAGAGTAACTTTTCTAAGAGAAATTATTTGTCACAGAAGTGTAAACTTTACATTAAAATCTGAAGCTACCAGACAATAAAAATTACTATGAAAATAATATATTTACAATTCAGGGCATCATACCCAGAGACATACTGAAATAACTGGTCAAACGATTATTCTTGAGTAGTTCATGAGTATTGTACCAGTACTACTACAATCAAACGAAAAGTAAGACTTTGATCTATTACTGTAGACAGTATTCTCTAAATGACCTGAAGACTCTTTCAAACTTGCTCCTGATTTTTTTTTTTTTGCGAGGTTGGGGCAAGGAGGTTATCATTCTGGATATAGAGCTCTGGTGCTAGTTTTAGTATAAATCTATTTGTTAAGATTCAAAGTATTCCAGCATGGATGTGGACATGACCTCAAACTGGGAGAATCAAAGTATCAGAGAATCAAACATCAGAGATGGTGCTGTTGTACTGAGTTGTCGACAACGGAGCTTCTTCCACAGTCCATCCCATCTTGCAAACTTGAAACTTTGTGTGGTCACTGGGCCATAGCTACAGTTGTTGGAAAAAGTAAAAATGGCTTTCTTCAAGTTCATTGTAGCTGATGGAACCTTCATATTGCTGTTAGGGGGTCACTCATTCATTTATTTATTCACTTTATTTATTAATACATTTCTGATTTTCACTATTCACTTTATTCATTAATAAATTTATTTAGTGAATGGCTACTATGTCCTTTTATGTGCCAAGCCCTCTGCTGAGCCCTTAGCAATTTGGTCTTCACTTAAATAGATATTGATATTTGTGACTAGTGCAAAGGATGATAACATTCAGTAATGCATTCTGACAATGTGGCATTTTCTTTGTCAATTCGTGCATCATTTTGTGTAGTAGACTCCATAGGAAATTGCCAAGCTATGTGATTCCGATTAGTTGCTTCAGAATTCTAGAATTGTCCAGCATTTTGGCATTAAGCCACACAATACTAATGGCTTATGCAACAACCCACAGGATCTGAAACCAAAGCAAAACTAAGCAAAAAACCCCAAAACTTGCATTTCCAACTTTACTCATTTTCAAGATGTTCTCATCAATGGGACACATTGGAATGATTTTTAAATCTCATGTGTTAGACAGAAAAATGGGGAACAGAATAGTTGAATGGATCAGATATGTTGGTCACACTGTTAATTTCTTGATTTCTCCATTAACGGTTTTTGCTCTTTCTTTCCTCCCTCCTTCCCTTCCTTTCCTTTGATTGCTATTTGCTACAACCCAAAGGTTCTAGTCAAAGCCTAGAGGGTTAAGCCTACAAGATGTGGCTGTCAGGACATAATTGACCACAAGCAAGTGCCCGCTGGAAAAGTTCTAGGAGTCAGATGGGGGTCCAATCAGCTGACTGGTGTTGGATGGGAAGAATGCCCTTCAGGAGCCAGAGAAGCCAACAAGCATCCACGTGGAGTTGAGAATCAGACTGAGAAGCAGGAGGAGACCTGGGTTTCCACTGTGACTTGGGTAAGTCACCTCATATCTCTGGGCCTGTTTTGCCATCTGAAGAACAAGGTGCTCGGACCAGCTGATCGCTGAGGTTTCTTTCATCTCGATCATTCACAGAATCTGAAACCTCATTCAAGGTCAATTTAAAGAAATTCCGTTTTTCTTCTTTCTGTTTTAGCAATCTCTAAATACACTGATAATTGAGAGAGTTCTTCTATTCCTATGATTTTTTTGTTCTCCAAAATCTGGAGTTTTACAAAATAGCTGATAACGTCCTAACCTGAATGAAATCCCATTTAATTATATTCAATGAACCTTACCTGAGCACCCACAAACAAGGTTGTTCGGCTTATTCTCTATTATACTCCTCTCCCTCCTCGTCACACAGATTCATCCGGTTTGCAATCTGAGTTCTCTAACTGCCTTATTGAAGTTAGTTTTATGTTTCATCTTTAGTCTAACTCTGTAAGGATGAGCATCTTGTCTTAAAGTTTTCTTTTGCACTTCCCCCAGTGCCCCAGAACAACATGTGGAACAAAATCAGTAACAGGGACTTGCTAATCATAATAGCATTTTCCTCCCTAATATTTGTTAAATGCTTACCCACAGGGGAAGTACTTTTCTAAGTGATTTGCATGGGTTAACTATTCTAAGTGCTTTTCACTAATTATCAACTATTTTGTGTCCACATTTTACACACAAGGAAACCGAGGTACAGAGCAGTTGGTCACTTGCTCAGGGTTTACACGACTGTGAGTCATCAGCCAGGTTTCATACCCAAGCAGTTGGTTCCAGAGTTGAGCCCTTAACCCCTATGCATACTGCCTTTCTGTGACTGCTTGCCAAGATTCCAAGTATGCATTCCACCCTGCTTTTAGCATATAGGCACTTTAGCCATTGCTGAGAACTTCTCCAGGCAAATTACTTTCTGTGGAATTTTATACTTTTATCTCTGAAACATAATCTCTGGTACTTTTTTCTTTTCAAATGGTTTATTGCAATGAGATTTCTGTGATGGGTCCCCTAGGGTCAGTGATAACACTGAATGTTTTCTACTATTATGAAAATAATATGCTCATTTGCAGGGAGGACGCCACTCCTCAATTTCATTTCTTCATTCCTACGAATGCCAGTCCTGAAACTTTCCCAAGGGCTCCTCTTCTCTTTGTAATCCCTCAGGACAGTCCTCACTGGCTGATTCTACATACCTACCCTGGAGGTGATGTAACACCATGAGGCCAGCAGGGAAGCTGTAAGCTGACTTACCGTTACCTGTGTGAGGAGAAGACCCTCACTCAAATCAATATATTGATTTACACTAATAGAAAGTAATAGAACACTGTCTTTCCTCCTGTTTCCACTGCTGTCTGTCCAAGCACTTCTGAAGTTATTCATCTCTCATGAACCTTTCCTGAGAGAAGGCTTTCCTAACTACTCCAGGTTCCTTTACCTTACACAGTTACATCCACTTATTCATGCACCAAATATATGCTGAGCACGTGTATAAGCCAGGTGCTGAATTAGGAACTGGAGCTGCAATAAACTCTCAAGGACCTCACAATTCAGTGACAGAGAGAGATTCCTAAGTTACTAATACAGTGTGACAGTGTGTGCACGGTACTGAAGAGGCATCGGAAGGCAGAGTAAGTTCTGCTCTGGAAGGGAGCAAGAGGTGAACGGTGAACTAGATATTGAAGAATGATCATCATTCACCATGTGGAACAGAGCAGGTGGGGAGGTTATTCCACCAGCAAAAGGAGTTAGGCAGAGTTCTTGACTGTTCTCCGCTCACTCAAAGTGCGTCTTTTCTCCAAATAAACTCATCGATAACAATAATAGCAACCAAGATTTATTGAGCTCTTTCTCTGTGCCCTTGTCAGTATAATCTTGTCAAATATTCTGTACTAATTACCTCACTGAATCCTCCCCACAATTCCATCACACACTCGCGCGTGCACACACACACACACCCCTCTGTCTATACTATCACACATATACAAATGAGAGAACTGAGGCTTAGAGAGGTAACATCATTTGCCCAGCTGGTAAGTGGCAGAACTGGATTCAAACTCAGCTCTCGGACTCCAGAGCCAAAATTTCACTACTAGCTTGTTTCCTGTTTGCACTTTTCTAGGGCTGAGTACATAGTAGTTGCCCAAGCAGTGCTGGTTGAGGGAAGAGTTGGTTGACAGCTAGTTGTCCATGGCAGGGGGATCCGTACTATGTCCTACTGCAGGCAGGAAGGGAGGGACCAATTACTTCATTTCACAGTCTGGTTTGTTTCACAACCTTGTTTGTTGTTTGGAGGCGTGTGATGCTACAGGGTGAGGCCAACATCACTAGAGACTCCCAGGTATTTGTTCAGTGAGGAGTGTGCAAGGGGAAGAGATAAGAGCCCAGTCCTAAAGACAACCCTCAGGATGGGAGAAAATATTTGCAACTGACAAAGCATTAATCTCCAAAATATACAAGCAGCTCAATATCAAAAAAACAAACAGCCCAATCCAAAAATGGGCAGAAGACCTAAATAGACATTTCTCCAAAGAAGATATACAGATTGCCAACAAATACATGAAAGGGTGCTCAACATCATTAATCATTAGAGAAATGCAAATCAAAACTACAATGAGATATCATCTCACACCAGTCAGAATGGCCATCATCAAAAAATCTACAAACAATAAATGCTGGAGAGGGTGTGGAGAAAAGGGAACCCTCTTGCACTGCTGGTGGGAATGTAAATTGTTACAGCCACTATGAAGAACAGAATGGAGGTTCCTTAAAACACTAAAAACAGAACTACCATACGACCCAGCAATCCCACTACTGGGCATATATCCTGAGAAAACCATAATTCAAAAAGAGTCATGTACCACAATGTTCATTGCAGACTGGCATCAGATGGGCCCAGGCACACCACTTCTCTGCTAGACACATTTTCTTTTCAAGAGTCTTCTTTGCTAATATGTTTGATCCAACTCACTAGCTGTGTGGCCTTGGGGCAAGTTATTGAACCTTTCTAAGATTTATTTTCCTCATCTGTACCATCCCTACTTCCCATCATCACCATCATCATTATCACCAATGGTAACATGAGAGGCTCAGAGACGTAACTTGCTTTGCTTGTGGGGCTTACTGTCTAGTGGCAGACAACAGGCAAATATTCAGGCTATACTCACTACGGAAACTCCAAGGAGAGACTCCTGGCCCCAGCCCCTCCTGTCCATATGAGCTTAGGAAAGTCACTTTCCCTCCCTGAGCACCTTCCTCTTCTGTCAATCAGGGAGATAAATGAGATGACCTCGAAGGTCCTTCATGCAATGAGGATTTTTCCTCTTCCTCCCCTTGCCTGTTCCCTCCTTTTCTTCCCTCCTTCAACTAGGAGAGGTACTCAGCTTCATTCTCTTGGATGATGACTGAGTTTCAGGAACTGATGGTTTGCTCTTTGTCTCCCACAATCTGATGTCACCTCCAGACCCAGAGTACAAGGTCACTTGCAGCATTCATGTCTCAGGAGTAACTGCAGGCAAACCAATAAGTACAAATAATAAATAGTATTTTTTGTAAGGTTGTGCCTGATTGAACAATTCTTACTTCATGCTTGAATGGAAGAAGAGGTACACCTTACAAATGAAGGCAAGTCCATTATAGCTGAGACTGCTGGGCCCTAGGCCTGTAGCCTCATTTTAGCAGGATGAGCCACAGGGATTAGGACTCTCACTGGGAGTTCAGTCTTGTGGCAGGAGAGTGGAGAGGTGGTCTGTGTCTTGGGCATTTCTGTCTAGCCCACACTGTGCCTTCCATCTACATATTTCCTTTAAGGTGCATTTCATACGCTATATGCTAGCAGACTGTGTTTTCTAAGACAAGCAGAGCTCGTCAAGAGAGCAGATTGTAGTTCTAATATGAGAGGATGTGAGTGGCTTAAGGGTTTCACAATGGTTCATTCTTTGGGGAGAGAAAAATCGAACATTGCTTGCTAAACTTTGAACGGCAGCTGATAAAAGTACAGATTTTTCACTTGACTAAGACTTGAAATCCTCTAAGATTTTAGAGTGCAGAGATAAAAACCATGAAAACATATATACACACCTCAAGGGAATAAAAACACCTTCAAACCCCCCAGCACTTCCTTTTAAGAACAATCTCTTTCTCTCTCTCCCTCTCCCTCCCTCCCTCCCTCCATCCTTTTCTCTCTTTTTCTCTCTCTCTTACACATACACACATCCCTTTCCTATTCATGTTCATGTCACATCCCAGCAAGTTCATTGTTACTTCTGTGTTAGACACCAGGGATCACTGAGTGAGTCTGTCACTATAACTGATTGTCACTTTAAAGCCAAAGAGAATGTTTCTTGAGCATGGGGAGGAATTTTTTCCCCAAGTATCCACCAGAAGCTTTGCCATCAACCTTAATCCCTTCCTTGTGCATTTCTGTCATTTTTTTTCTCCTTCCCTCCTGCTACTAACCTGGTTCGAGGGGAGGCATCTTTGCACCTTGTCTGGACATACTGTTCATGTAACAATTGTGTTTCACTTGTGAGAAAATATACTTGCATCACTTAGCACAGTGCCTAGGAAATAGCTAGCATCTAATAAACAACATTATTACTTTTTCCCCATTCTCAATCCTCATTTCAGGGGCTGAAGACTGCACACTCTAGTAGAAGATACTACATTTGACAGCAATATCCATTACTTGAAGATTCCAAAGGAGTGGCATAACTAATGCCTCCATCACAGGCTATTGCAGTGGTAAATGCAACCAGGCGTGTATGAGCTTAGCCATGGTAAGTGCTCAATAAATCGTAATTATTTTTATGCCATAAGCATTTATTGTTTTTGCCAAACTTTATATCCAGGGCTCTAATGGCAAAAAGTGCCTGGGGCAAATTAGAAAATGGCACCCCGCTCTGGGAAAAGGAATTGCAAAAGCTCACACTCTCAGGCTGGCTCTTGCTCAATGTTATGTGGGATGTTTCACCCACCATGTGTGTCCCCTCGGCAATAATGTGGCTATAATAAACATTGGGAACACAAAACGAGGAGCTCACAGTTCAAGCAAATCATTACTACACTGTTATAATCGTTATGATGGAGTTACTTACAACAAGCTGTGGGGGCACCATGGAGGGAACAAGGCCACTGGGGAGGCTGAAGAAGGCTCTGGGGCACTGTTTTAGGGGTTTTAATGAGTAGGAGATTGTCCAGTGGGGAAGTAGCAAAAGTCGGTTTGTGCAGATGAAAGGCCGCAACAGGGGACGCAAGGCCACCTCTTCTCCCCTTCACCCTTCCCCAGTTCTGTGGGACTAAGGAATGGTAAGAAGCTCTGTGGATGGAGTAGAGGATTTACTCTACTCCATGGAGGATGGAACTCAGAGACGTGGCAGGAAAGACAAAGAGACAGTTCACCTGCACTGTGCTCCTCTCTGTTACACATGATACTATTGAACGTTTACGTCTATTGAAGGAATAATTGAGCACTAAATGCACAGTACACATTTTTCTGCAGAAATCACAAATAGAGTCAAGAAACCATTCTTTTGTCATTTAATCAACCACTTCAAGTACTTGGATTATAAATTCTGCTGGAGGAGAATTTTGCGGCTGACAGAGAAGTCACAAAATCTACCCAACAAAGTCTTATGCACTTTCATCACAGAGGAGAGACTACTTCTATTAAATGAAAAGAAAAAAAAAAAAAGCATATTCCTTGGGTTTCTCAGCCCACGGTAGATTAAAAATAGCATAGCTCAGCTTGGATGGGGGCTGGGCAGAGGTGCTGCCCCGGACACATACGTGCAGACAGTGCCAAGGGAGTACAGCTGAGTTCTGCAGAAAGGCAGGCAAGGAAAACTGACAAGTTTGGATTCAGCCACGGAAGGCATCTGTATTATGATAAATGAGGTCCATAATAATTCATTCAACAACTCCCAAGGGGTCAGAGCTAGGGGCTGGGTAAACGGGGAGGAGTGACAGCCAGCCTGGGACCTCCGCAGTGGTTTTTCGGTGAATGTAGTGGTGAGAGAATTGAGTCTTCACCTAACACGCAGCAGGTACAACTCAAAAGAAACTTCCACACGGCAGCCACTACCATGTTTACATTGTAGGTGAAGATTTAGTAGTACTAAAACAACATCAATCACATTTATGTTGTGATTTTGAATTTTGTTGCTATAATGTATAAATAAATGCTAAATATATATGGCATTTAATTTGTAATTTTATTTTAACTTTATAGATGATAAGAGCTATAAGTGTAAGAAATTTGCACTTAATTTTATGCTTATATGTTTAGGGACCATCATCATGGAGGATTTAGTCAACACTTTGGGGTTGGGCAGGGACAAGAAGGATTATTTTCTTTAAAAAATGCCACTATGTAGTTTTCACCTCATAGGGTTTTTGTGAAGATTTAATGAAAAAAATTCTTATAATCTATTTAGCAAAACTTTTGGCTCATAAATAACCTTCAGTAAATGTTAGCTATATAGTTATCACATTTACTGATCAAAGCCAAATCCTTTATTTACCAAATGTGAACTCTGCCTATTACTGAGAAGGTGTAAACACAAAAGTTCTATCCACTCTTGGGGGTCCGCTGGGGGAAAGAACTCCTTAACTTTAACAAAGTAATGAAAGCAATCATAAATAGCACTGAGTAGCAATCATGAATTCATGTATTTATTTTCTGACTGTAATCTGGGCTTGTGTCTCAGCACACCACTTCCACTACGGCCTGCAGCCATGGGAGGTGTTCACAGAACGCTTTCTCCATAAACGAAGAATGACAAGCTCTGTCATTCACATTGAACACGTGCTCCAAATTCATTAAGGTGTTAATTCTTCGTGACAGGTGAGTACAAGCCAATTACAGACAGAAACGGTGGCTTCTTGGGGCCTTCCAGGAAAAACAACCATTCACATCAAGAATGCCCAAATACCAGTTTCAACAAGTGGTAACAAAATCTTTACAAATATTCATGAAGTTGTCAAAACATGAAAGGCAAACAGCACTCTGCAAGTTTTTTGCTTCTTTTCAAGTGAGGAAGGCTCTAACTCAGACTGACAAGTGCCTGCAATAAATTTGAGACTGGGAAAACTCTCACCTGGTAGTTGTGTCACCCAAATTGCCCAGAACTCTGTAAATGAATGGCAACTCTTTGCATTACACCTTATCACTACTAACAAATAAAGGATGTTTCCCTGAGCTTTGTCACTGGTACCCATGTATACCAATTGCACTTGCTTCATGGAAAGAGTTATTTTTCCCCCTCTTCTCTAAATGGACCCCAAGTGCACACAATCTGATAAATCATAATCCTTGGCCATGAAATGCTTTTCATTGTTTCATACCTTCATGTTAGGTGGGAGACTCATGGCGCTTATTACATGATAGATAACAAGTGGGCTACACACAGATGTTTTTCTTGAAAAGTGTAATTTTGATTTGACTAAATATCCTTCATACTATGTCTCTTTTTGTTAGTTTATCTCACATCTTAATGAAGCAAGTTTACTGCACCCCTCTTACTAGCCCATTTTACAGAGGAATATTATATACTAAGAGCGCCAACTTCCAAGGAAATCCCAGTCCTTCCCAGACCATCCTATGTTTGCCAAGAGCAAGCAAAGGCTAATGCATCTTTGTTTCCCCCAAGCCCTAGCACAGTGCTGGGCATGAAAGACACCTTGTAAACTTTTGCTAAGTAACTGAAATGATCTTCATGTGCCTCCAAAGGATAGCACTTGGCTGTGTGACTATGGACAGGTCACTTAATCCTCGGTCCCTGCCTCTTCATCTATGACATGGATAATATACCAAAGAGTTCTGTAAATATGAAGACTTATTACTAGTATCCATGAAGAATTTCTTAATCCCACTGGAGTGGATCCATTACAACACATTTCTGCTTTTAACCTGGCAATCAGTCTAAAATTGGTTTCATTTTTTTAAAAAAAGTACTTTAGTGACAGTTTTATTGAATCTGCCCTGGTTAGTTTTCAGTTCAATTCAGTGGTTATTTCGGTATCATAAACTGTGCCGATTTTTAATAGCACACAGCAACTATTTAGTGCTGGAGACTTGCACTGGAAGGTAAGGCAACCATCTTGAGGTGGGGTGTTAGGAAGATATCTGCTTGAGGCTAGGCCTAAAAGCATGTGTACAATTTTAATTTCTAGTCTGGGTTCTATCAAGTTCATGCTCCCTTCCATTGTCATCCTCGTGGGTGCAGTTACTTTACATGATTTGCCTTTACCCCTTTCTCTACCAATTAGTAACTCATTCGGGATCCTCCATTTGTTCATGGATAACATTTTCAACATTCTCTGCTAACCACCATTGCTATTTGTGACCTTTCAATCTCTGAGGCCTCTGTGACCTGAGTCCTTCCAGCACCTTCCCCCAAGCTGCCCCACTACTCCAGTCTCTCCCAGGTACCCACCACCCATCCTCCCAGCAACAAGAGTCAATGTCTTTATTCACAAACAAATCCTGTCACTACTCTATCCCAGAGCCAAAGAACAGCCTCCTTGAACTTTTCAATGGAATACTCAATACCTCCATCACTGGACCTCAAGCTACATTTCCAACCTTACTTCCCCCACTACCTCTGTGTGTGTGTGTGTTCTTTGTTCCAGTCAAATATAGTACTTGCTGGTTATCACATACCCTCTACTCCTTTACTTTTGCTTCTACTATTTTCTAAATGTGAAAATTACAATTATTCTACAGTTGTTGAAATCTTACTCAATCCTCACAGACTTAGCTAAAATGCTACCTCTTCTTGGAATCATTTCTTAATTGCTCTCAGACTGGCCTTCTCTTCTCTCCTTTGAATCTCCATTAAGACTCTGTACATCCCTCACTAAACTTTTTCACCTTATGCTATATTGGGGTGTGTGTGTGTGTGTGTGTGTACTAGAAGGTAAGCTCTGGAATGGCAGAGGCGGGGCCTTACTTATCCATGTCCCCACTCAGTGGTCAGAGCAGTTTCCTGCACATAAGGGATACTCAAAACCTATATATTGAAATGAAAGGAAATAACACTCAGATTAAGAGAAACTTCCTTTAATGCCAACAGTAAATTGTCTAGTTCTCCATTCACAAACTACAGCAAAAAACATGTAGACTGTACACTCTAATTTATATACCTTTTCTCCTAATATATCACCTTTTTTACTCTCACATTATTTAATTCAGTAATTATTGGTTGAGTGCCATGAACTATTTTAGGCCTTAAATAAATCACATTCCCTGCCTTCAAGGAACTTGCAACCTACTTTCTAGATTTTATTACAGTTGAAAAATCAGAGTCTCAGAAAGAGAAGCTACTAGTTCCAGATCAAATAGCTAAGAATAGACCCCAAGGCAGTCTAATTTCAGAGGCTATTTCTTAAAATAAAAGGGCAAAGTAATTAGGTATTTTTTAATGAGTATTAGGAACACACTGGAAGCTGTTGCTGAAAGTTTTTCAGATATTACATGATCTGTCATTAAAAAAAAAGACTTTCTACCTACATATAGACACAGTGTACAGTTGAAAAGAGGCAAGATATACTGTTTTGGCTTGTTGAGACTCTGCCTATAATTACTATAGTGAGGAAGTCAGATGACTGGACAGTAGCTTCTGCATCTTTATCTTTCAGTACTGATGTTTGAGCTTTTAAGGAGTTAAAAACTTTTGCAGGGGCTTCCCTGGTGGCGCAGTAGTTAAGAATCTGCCTGCCAAAGCAGGGGACATGGGATCGAACCCTGGTCCAGGAAGATCCCACATGCCACGGAGCAACTAAGCCCGTGCACCACAACTACTGAGCCTGTGCTCAAGAGCCCGCGAGCCATAACTACTGAGCCTGTGTGCCATAACTACTGAAGCCCACGCGCCTAGAGCCCATGCTCCGCAACAAGAGAAGCCACTGCAATAAGAAGCCCGTGCACCGTAACAGAGTAGCCCCCACTCGCTGTTAACTAGAGAGAGCCCGCGTGCAGCAATGAAGACCCAACGCAGCCAAATAAATACATTAAAAAAAAAAAAAAAAACTTTTGCAAAGTGAAACATGCAAGCTCTGAGGTGTGACTCTGGCTCTTTTACCTTAAAGAGTCAGGTTAAAGGAAGCCCTGTAGTGAGTCAGAATTGATTCATGAATAACTCCCAACGTAGAAATGGGTTTGAGCCAAATTTTCTGCATAATACTTAACAACCTGAATTAATAGCGGGAAGAAAATTGAACAAAAAGTCAGTGTTCTCATCTGATGAAACTATACTTGTTATTCATATAACCACAAATTATACATCTCCTATTTATATTACTTTAGCCTTAGCATCACTAATTAAATAGATAGAATTAGCTATGCTAATAACATCTAGAATGAGTTCATATATAAAATGCCTTAAAGAATCAATTATTCTACTCTGCTCACACAATATGTCATCATGCAGGGCCCAGCTCTGTCACTTACTAGCTCTGTGAACTTGGGTAAGTTATTCATCCTTTCTAAGCTTCAGTTTTCTCATCCATAAAATGGGCATATTAAGAATTTTCGTAAGACGCAAATGAGCAATGCCTATAAAAATAACCTGTAGAACATAAGGCAGTCTATGGATGTTCAGAGTAACTGGCATACTGAAGAGAAGGCAGCAGTTCTCCAATGTAGTAAGCACTGATCAAGTCTGTTCTGGAATTTTCCACAGGTAATTACACAACATGGTAGAGAACTCAGAAACAATCCTGATAGCAGCCAGCAGCAGGGACAGGAGTGGAAGACTGAGATTAGTCTGCTGTCACCTCTACCTTCCTGCCTAGTTATAAAGTCAGCAAGCACATAGTCAGGAACACCCCTGTGCCAGTAGGTGTATGGCAAGGCTGTAGGGCCAACTCTCCCTCCCTCTCCACCCATAGCACAGTGTGTGTGTGTGTGTGTGTGTGTGTGTGTGTGTGTGTGTGTGTGTGTGTGTGTGTGTGTGTGCGGGGGGTGGGGGTAAGGGAGTAATATTTCTAGGTACTTTACATATATTAGCTCTTTTAATATGATTTCCATTTTTACATATCAGGTGATTAAGGCTTAGATATATTATGATAATTCTGATAGAAACTGGTCATTCTGTGTTGTATCAAACCTTTCTGCTATACCTGTGTATCTCGAATTTTAGCAAGCCTATAGAATTTTCCTGGGAGCTTATTAAAATGCAACTTTCCTATCTCCATCCCCAGAGATTCTGATTCCACAGGGCTGGGTTTGAGCCTGGGCATCTCCATTTTTAATAAAGAGCCTCAGCTGATGCTGATATAGGTGCCTCAGGCTAAATATTTTCTGGTCTCTTCTTTCCTCTCTGTCGCTACTCTGTCGTCCTAGGTTAGGCTAACTCCATGTCTCACCTGCATTGTTAAAATGGACTCCAGCTTTCTAGGGTTGCCTCCTTTTGGAAATTTATTCCACACAGCAGGAGAGCGATCTGCTAAAGTTCTAATTTAATCTTGCTAAAATCCTCCAAAGCCTCCCTACTGCCCTCGAGATCTGGGTCCTGACTTCCCCTCTGCCTTCTTGGCTGACACTTGCAGCTTTGTACTTAAGCTCTTGTATTTAAGTAACACGAGGCTTCTTTGGCTTCCCTGCACACACTGGGCTGCTTCCTGTCTTTACATGCCCTCCCCTCTGCCTACAAAATACAGAGGTCTTTCCAGCCTTTCACACTAGATTCTACTGATCCTTCAAGGCTCATTTGGGACATTATATCTTCTAGGAACTTGCCTATGAACTCCAAAGGAGGCTTAAGTATTCCAGGTCTGAGTTCAAATAGTATTTTGGCCTCACTTCCCACTCAGCGCTTAGCGGATTCTATTTGTCATTTGCTGATATGTTTATCTCCACAGAACATTTTATGATTCCTACAGGCTGGAACCCTGTCTTATTCATGGTGTACTTCCCATTGCTTAAATTGGTATGTGGCACATAGTATGGCCTCAACAAATGTCTGTTAAAAAGCTGAAAACATTAAAGGGGAGGAAACACTATGAGCAAGTGAATCTATTATGTTTCAATTTACCATATTCTTTCTAACATTCATGAAGTGAAAGCTTTAGCCTAATTAGGCAATGAAGATAACACTGAATTTCAAAGGTATTTTAAAAAATTTACAACTTTTGTATTTTTTTCCTCCTGGGGATGAGGTTATTCAAACACATTCGAGTCAAAATGTACAAAACAACAACAACAAAGTGTTTTAACAATATTATTAAGGTGGAAGAACTGAACAAACTAAAACATACTGTAAAAATGAATGTGTATGTCTGTGGACAGATTTTGTCAGTTATTAATTATACTAAATTTAGTATATAAGGCTGCAGATTAACTTGGTTGTTTCAACAATGGTAGTTTTTGGACCTACAAGGGAAGTGACCCAAGAAATAAATATGCATGGAAACACACAAGGAACATGATTTATTCTCCATTCCATTCCACAGACTAGCAGTTCCCTCATTAGTAACTTGACAAATACCCTATGAGGAGTAAGTAAAATCACATGTATTTATTCAGTAAAAAATGTTCGTTGAGTTCAGCTGGCTTTCAAGGTTGAGATAGGGACCCCTCCTTACATGTATCAGAGAAGGAAACTCAACTGTAGGCCCCTTTGAGAACCATCTGCAGAGAAGCCACTAGCATTTCTTTAACCAGAGAATTATCTGTGTGCTGCTCACATGGCTCTCAGTGGACGTGGGAGCTCAAGGTTTGGAAAAATGTGATTATCACTTTCAAAAGAAAATATAGTGAGTTAGCAGCTCTTCCCATGCTGCACTGGTGACACTGCAGAATTCCCCGGACACAACCCTGTCTTGGCTCTTTATGTAAAAATGTTAGACTGGTTAAAACCACCCTGCATGCAGTATGGGGAAAGAATCAGAGGAGAAAGGCTAGAGCCAGGAAGAACAATTGGGAAACTCGTAGAAGGCCTGGAACAGGAAAGTGATAATAAAGAACCTGAGGGGTAGCCTTTCCTGAGTTTATGAACTTTGAGCAGAAATGCTGCCTTCCTGATGGCTGTGGACTGAGGCAGTATGGCTCTCCTTTCATCCCATCCTTCCTGAATCTCTAGGTCACTCTGGACATCTGAGCTCTTCACTGGGCTCTGGCCACCCAAAAACTAGCTCTATTAAGAAGGTTTCCCTTTTTTTGAGGGCAGTAATGACCTTTCCTTTGAAACTCAAAATGTCACTTTGAAGCTGTTACAAAAGCAATCCTCATAACTCACCCTGGTGAAGCAAACATAATTCCTGTCTTGCTAACAAAACACTGACTGTCAAGTCACTTTTTTGATAAATGATTCAATGGCAGGCTCTGCTACTAACTCTCTGTGTGTTCCAGAAAAATGATTCTGTTTCTTCATCTGTAAATGACATAGTAGGATCCAATGACCATATGGGAATTTCCAAGAGTATATGAAACAGAACTGAGGCTTCTTAATGCTAGCTCCAGTTTGATTCAGGGAGACTGCCATGATCCTATCACCAATACCTCCATCTGCCCCATGTCCCCTTTTCCCAGTCAACATGCCCTCTGAAAGGGAGCTCAAGGCTTTAGAAAAGGAAACAGAATATGAGGTCAGATGTCCAAGGATGATGGTCCTCTCTGATCTCTTTAGCAACAGTTCCCTATTTTCCTTTCCGTTGCCACTGTTTGAAATTCAGATTTTCAGAATCTTGCACCCACAATACTGCTTTAGCTATCCCAACATCCCCCAATGTCAGTCTCTCTCCCCTCCAAACTGTCTTTCCCATGGTCGCCAGACTGACCTCTTGGAAACCTACTTTTGATCATTCACTCACCTTTCTTCTAAAAAGGGTGGACTGAGTAGCCAATATGTGTCCGGTAGACACTGTGCTAAGTGCTAGGGGCACAAAGATGAGTAAGTTTCGAGCTCTGCCTGGGAGTGACATTTGGGCAGCAATCCAGATACATTAAGGGTGGAGCCCAGAGGAAATCACTAGGTTGGGTTTGGTCACAACTGTTAAAATTCTTCACTGTCTACAGGATTAAGTACAAGTTTCTTGGAAAATTTAAAGCACCAGAACTGACTTGAGTCTTACTTTCCAGTTCTGAGTTTCCATTCTTCATCAACTGTTGCTTGAAGTGAAAGCAAACCGTGTTTTACTTCCTATGTGTCCAGTATCTTATTCCTACGCCACTGCCCATTCCTTGCAAGCTTTACTAATCTTTCAAGGCTCCCCAATTCAAATCCCCCCAGCTTCCAAGCTAGAATCAAGTTTAGGGGAGCCTAAACTTCAGAGCAAGCTTCCTGTCCCTCTTATTTAGTATGAATCGCTTCCTCCCTGTGGAGACCCATTTTCTCCCCTAGTATCCCTGCTCCTTCAGGGCAGTGACCATGACTTACTCATCTTGGTCCACACTGTGCAGCAAGCTGCCTTGTATTGGCACCTAATAAAAGTTTATTAAATGACTGAACATGTTTTCCAAGTCTTCATTTTACTCTGGCATACCACAACAGAGAAAGTGTGCAGCCCCAAGCTCCCTTCAGAAATGTTCTCAGTACAGAAAGATGCACATCATTGAGGAAACCAGCTTCCCTCTTTTAGAATTTAAGTTTAAGCCGAGGTTAGTTTTTGACAAAGCTAAACCCAATTCAATTTATTTCTTCATTTTTCTTAAAATGCACAAATGCGACATGGTTTTAACAAGGGAGAAAGCATGCTATAGTAAACAGATTATGGGTTTTGGAATCAATCAGACATGGGTTCAGATTTCTTCACCTCTCCAAGCCTCAGCTTCTTTAAATCTATAAAGAGGGAATAAATGATTTCCCTTCAAGTTTTGTTGTGGTGATTAAGAGAAGTGTGTAAGCTGTCTAGGTTTCTACAATGCATACTCCTACTACTTTGAGTAATACCTATCACTTCTGTTTTGTACAAGCCTGTGGCTAAATAGGACTAGTTATTTATAGCTTACCTTACTTTAGAAAGGATTTACAATGCAAAGGGAACCCTTATACATTGCACATTGCTGACATTTAGTAAGAATATTAATAGTTCTCTCATACTCTTTCAGACATATATTTCCCTTCCTTAAATTATAGGGACTTTTAAATAAAAATAAAACAAAATTTAGCATAAATCACTAAATACCACTGATTTTTCAATGGAAAACAGGTTGATTCTGAAGATTATACAATTTCTTAAATGTCTCAATAAATAAAATAGAATGGCTGATTAGAAAATTGATAAAAAAGGTAGAAGAACAATGCAAGAAATTAATTAAGGTGGTGATTAAGTTTTCAACAGAAGCTAGTTTGAATGGAGATTCATTAGAAATTTAGCTGATATTCTCAGGAAAGCTTGAGTGCATTGAGATCTGGGGCACTGAGACAGTTCTCAAGGAGATCCATCCAAACAGATGGCCATTTGGGTCTGGGTAGGCTGGAATTATCTGGGTTACTGACACAACTGTCCACTTGTCTTTGCATGTGTAGACACAGACTTTGTGAAGGCACATGAGGTGGACAGAAAGCCTGGGCATTTCATTTGTAGCAAATGGGCACTTTGTAATGGAAAGCCTCAGATTTCCTCATAGAAACTCTCCAAACCCAGGAAGCATCAAAGCTCATAGTCAGGCTTTCCATACAAGCTTCCCAACCTTCCAGATCTTTCCAGTCAGCCCCATTAGCTACAACTCCCACCACACATCCACACCTTCCATCTGGTGTCCCTGACCTGCTTGGCCTTACTCCAATATGCCTACGGTTTCCACCTTCATGTACATGCTGTTTCTTATGTGTGGCAAACTCTTACTCAAACTTCAAGATCTTGCTGAAGTATCACCTTCTCTTTGAAGTCTTCTCTCTTATCCAAGGCATAATTAGTAACTCTCTTCTTCTTCTGATCTCCAACAGAATAAGGGATAGTGTGAGGGAATGAAAAGGGCAAATGTTCTACTGTCAAAAGGATTTGAATTTAAAACTGACTTTTGTACATACTAGCTGTGTGATCTTAGGTAAATTAGTTAATCTTCCTGAGGTGCAATCTCCTGATATTTAAAATAGAGACTAATTCCCTAAATTTATGGGGATCATCAGTGATATTGTATCACCATTGTTTGCCTGCTTATATTTCTCTTTGTGAGCTCCGTGGTATGAAAGTATAAAAAGTATACTTTTTATAAAAGTATAAAAAGTCTTTGCCTTTTTAATCACTTTGCTGCCCTACAAGGCACCTAGCACGGTACCTGGTGCTGTGCAGCACTCAATTTTTAAAAATTGATGAATAGTTCTGGAAAAGTAACTCAAGCACTGATAGGCTAATTAAAGCCCAAGTCCTTCTATGAAGTGCTCTCTGGTCATTCCCACATCCATTCATTTGAATCCCCAGAGCTCTTGTACACACTACTAATAAGGCTCTTGTCACAGCCTGCTTTATACATACTAATTGATTCTAAGATCCTCCAGGGTAGTAACCATGGCTTTCACTCTGAATCCCCAACATCTCACAATGCTCTGTGAATGCCATCTAATGATAAAGTTACTTAAAATATCCCATTCTCTTTCTCATTCCAAACAGCTTTCCTCTTCAGATTATGCTGAATTTACCCCAGGGTCCCAGAGACTGAGGCCTTTGTAACAATGACTTATTTCTGTAGTCCTTGTCCAAGGCTCAGAGTGAGTGGCGTCTCCTGACTTTCCCACCTCTACACAGAGCTGGCCTTTCTTCAGTGCACTTTCTTAATTGTCCTTTGCTTTCTACTTCAGGGCAAGAGTCTTCTCATTGATGTATTGTTCTCATGGGGACTTAGAAAACTTTGGTTTATTATTTCTTAATTCACAGGCTCATAGAGAATTATTGCTGGAAGGCACCTTAAAAAATCATTGAATCCGGGGACCTCAAATAGAGAACAATTCCCAATGTTGTGCTAGGCATGACTAATCAATCATAACACTTTTCCTGCTGAAGTTACATATGGCCTCAGAGTCATTTTCAACACAATATTCTAGTTAGAAACCATCAATTCATCGGTTCCCATAGGAGATGAAACTTGTTTGACATCCCTGATGTAGTTCAAAGCTGCTATTTTGCTAATGAGGTTCAAAGAGCAGTGGTGACTTAGTAATGAACTGAAACCAGAACCCAGGCTACCTGACTCTCATGACTTTCAGTCCGGGGTTTCCCTTTTCACATGATCACTGCTTCTCCTTCAACAGTCATTCAAGTCCTTGAATTTATATTCTATTCATTGGCTCATACCTAACTGTATTTAGCAATATGATTTAAAAAAAACACAACACAAGTTTTGGCCTTAACAAAAAGACATCTGGCTCTAACTGATGTTAGGAGCTCTTGAGGGGAAGGGCCTATGTTACACTTTGTATCTTTTACAAGTTCTAATCCTGAGTCTGGCACATGGTAGGTATTCAACAAAAATTCTCTGATGTATATCCAACTATATATATGAAATAAACAGGAAATCTATCCTTAAATTCTCACCAAGAATCAATGAAAAATCCTACCCCTTTGTACGGAAGCAGTATTTGTTTGAAAGGACTCCATGCATGATGACATACAGCCTCACTTTTTTTTTTTTTAAGAGTGACACCATGTTTAAATAAATTCCCATTTCACCTGAATGTTTTAGGGGAAAGTAAATTATTATGTCAATGACTGGGCTGCCCAGTGACACTTCTATTTCAAAATACAAAGGGCAGTGTTGTGGTTTAGGGCTCAAAACTTGTGAGCTTTTCTTCTCGTTTTTCATGGTGACATCTATTGACCTAAACTTGTGGTTCAGTGTGATGTTCACAGCCAAAATTATTAGAACAGAAAAGTAAAGGAAAGGAGATGAAGAGAAAGAGAACATGAAGGCAGAAGGTGGGGAAAGGTATTTTACAATATAGCAATAAGATACTAGTACTATGACTTAAAAATACTAAATTTAAAAAGCTTTACAACCCACAGCTAACATCATACTTAATAGGAAAGATTAAATGCTTTCCCCTTAAGGTCAGGAACAAGACAAGGATGAATGTTTTTGCGACTTCCATCCAACACTGGAAGTTCTAGACAAGACAATCAGTTATGATAAAGAAATAAAAGTCATCAAGATTGGAAAGAAAGAAGTAAAACTCTCTCTTTTTACCTATGACATGATCTTGTAGATAGAAAATCCTGAGGAATCTACCAAAAAGCTACTACAATTAATAAATGGATTCAGCAAGGTAGCAGGATAAAAGATTGATATACACAATAACTGTATTTCTATACACTTGCAGTGAACAATCCAAAAATAAACAGAAAACAATTCATGTGCAAAAGAATGAAATTGCAACCCTACTTCATATCGTATACAAAAACTAATTCAAAATGGATCAACCACCTAAATGTAAGAGCTAAAACTACAAAATTCTTAGAAGAAAATACGGGCATAAATCTTCATGGCCTTGGTTTTTTCGATATAATAACAAAAACACAAGTAACAAAAGAAAAAATAAGATAAATTGGTCTTTGTCAAAATTAAAAACTTTTGTGAATCAAATGACACTATCAAGAGAGACAACTCATAGAATGGGAGAAAATATTTGGAAAGCATATATTTGATAAGAGATTAATATCTGGAATATACAAAGAACTTCTACAACTCAACAACAACAAAGGAACCCGATTTTAAAAATGGGCAAAGGATCTGAATAGACATTTCTCCAAGGAAGATATACAAATGGTCAATAAGCACATGAAAAGATGTTCTATACCAATGGTCATTAGGGAAATAAAAATCATAACCACAATGAGATACCACATCAGACCAAACAGGATGACTATAAGCAGAAAGACATAATAACAAGTGTTGGTGAGGATGTAGAGAAACTGGAACCCTCATACACTGATGGTGGGAATGTAGAATGTTATAGCCACCTTGGAAAACAGTCTGGCAGTTCCCCAAAATGTTAAATATAGAACTATCATTATGACCCAGAAATTCCACTCCTAGGTATATTCCCAATGGAAATAAGAGTATACGTCTACCCAAAAATTTGTGCAAAAATATTTATAGCAACATTATCCATAACAGTCCCAAAGTGGAAACAATGCAAATGTCCATCACCTGATGAGTGGATAAATTAGATGAGGTATATCCATACAATGGAATATTGTTTGGCAATGAAAAGAAAAAAAGTATTTATTTATGCTACAACACAGAGGCACTTTGAGAACATTATGTAAAGTGAAAAAAACAGTCACAAAAGACCACATAGTATACAATTCCATTTATAGGAACTATCCAGAATGGGCAAATATATAGAGACAAAGTAGATTAGTAGTTGCCTAGGCTGGGTGGGGAGGGGCTGGGGTTGAGGGAGAGGGAAGTGACAGCTACAGATTTCTTTATGGGGTGATGAAATGTTCTAAAATTGACTGTGGTGATGGTTGCATAACTCTAAATTTCATTTGTTTACTTTCTTCTTTTCTATGTCTGTCACAACAATCCATGTATTCACTTAGGTGATCCATATGTATATTTCCATGACTATCCTGACTTTATAATACGTAAAGGACTAGACATATTTTATGATGAGCAGGTATCTTTTATGGAATCTATCCTTTTAGAATATTTAATTTAAAAGAAAAAAATTAAAGAAATAACATCAAAACTATTTTTTTCTTCCTCACTATAGTCATTACATCACCTTCATAACCCATCATTTCTGCTGACCACTAGCAGCTTTACTCCCAAAATTTATTTATCATAAATCTACTTCATCAGAAATTACATCACTGCATAGCAATACATTTATAACAGTGCTCTACAGTCCAGTAGCTCCATAATCTGTTTGTTAGCAACAGCTTAAATGTCAATTATAGTTAAATCCATGGCAAACGAGAGAATTTAATGTTTCGATTATTTTGTACCTACCCCTTTTGAATCAATCACTCCAGGTTTTGCATTAAACTTCACTGTCTTCAATCGGGCACGCTCCTTTCTTTCCACCCTAAAGAAAATGGAAAATAAAGAGTCTATCACATGGCAAGGCATTTATGATTAAGTTTCTTATCAAATGAAGAACACCTCTTCTTATCCTACAGCTCAAATAAAATGTGTTTTAAAATATTTCTCTTCTTTGTTCAGTATAAAAAGTCTTGGTATGATATCTCTAAGCTGCTAACACATTCCCTGCAATTTTTATGTTACATGTACTGAGAGTCACGTATTTGGAAGCAACAAAACCCCAATATTTGTTATTTAAATGCCTGAATCAATCAAAATCTACTTCAAGAAATCACAGTCCACATAGATGAATACCTAGGAAGCTAAGTAAGCTCTCATCTCCTAATATCTCCTCTCTTTTTGTTTCCCTTTTGTTCCCTTCCCTTTAGGAATACTGGGGTATTTATTTACCTTCACCTCAAAACCAAACATGTTACAGATAATCTTGAACTTTTCCTTTGCCCCAATGTCCTTCCACTGCCATCTCTGCAGTTTTCATTATTTCACCTTCATTCATTCACCAAACACTTATTGAATGCCTACCCTGTATCAAGTAAGGTGCTGGGGGACAAAGAAAAAAGAAATTAAAAAGCACGACTTTAATGAACACACAATAATGTGTTCTTGGCAGGGACAGAGGGATAAAATGACAGATATTGCTGCACAAAAGACTGCTGATAGCAATATGGGCACATTTATCTCATTGGAGGAAGATAAAGAGGGGGTGGAAAGCAATGGAGTGGGCTTCCTGGAGGAGGTGTCAATTTATGTGAGACTTAAATGGTGAGAAAGAGCTTGTCAGTGGGAAAAGTTTAGGGAGAATCTCCCAGACAGGAGGAACAACATGTACCATGACCCGAGGATATGATCAAGCTAAAGATTGCAGGAAGATTCTGGTACAGGGTACATACAGCACAGGGACATGAGGCTGAAGAGGTGGTGAGACCTCCTTATAAAGGGTATCTGTCTACTCTGAGGACATGGGGTTTTCCTTTGGGGAATCCTCATGATTTACTGGAGGCTATAAATCTGAGAAGTGATAGACATTAGCATTTTAAATACATGACTCTGCGGGAGGAGGAAGATAGATTGGAGGAGGGAAAGAACAGTGGGAAGCAGGAGGCCTATTTAGAAGCTACTGCCATAATCCAGGCAAGAAATGATGAGAAGTGATAATGAGGTGGAGGAGAGGGAAGGTTTGGAGAAATATTAATAACATAAAGTTGGCAGGACTTGTGCCTATTTGAAGGATGGGGCTGAAAAGAGGTAAGAGAAGTTAGATACTTCTGATTCTTTTTTGAGCCTCTCTAATTAGACATGATCATTCTTTCCTCTAAGCCCCATGACATTTATTTGTATGTCTCTATTGGTGTTATCTCGTTTCCTTGTGTCTTGTTTATTTTTGAGTTGCGCATACAAGGCTGTATGTTCCTTGAGGGCAAGTCCACATATCACTCAGTGTATTATAGCAAGTCCTCAATAAATAACAGTTGAACTAAAATCATATTCATTGCATTGTTTTAGCATCATTTTTTTTGTTTAAATATGGCTAGCTCTAATTTCAAAAATGGGGAAAGAAAAAGGAGAGGTAAAAACCCTGAATCTACAGAAACTTAATGGCTTATGAAATCTAAGCTGTTCATAGATCAATAATGAACAACATACTCCTCTTTAACTTAGCGTTCTTTTGTGTTTCCAGCTGAAATGCACTGAAGATCAGGGTTTCTATAGTTACAGAATGGAGTTTCAGAATATATTTATTTCAGTGTGAGAGTAGAATATTTGAGTGGAAACAGATGAAGAAAATTCTTCAAATCTAACCTCAGATATGAAAGCAATATGCTCCACTAAGAGTTTCTACTTGCACCCAACATACAACAGTTAGGAGGAGATCAAGGAAGACTTCAGATAAGGTAGACTGCCAAGTGGAAAGATGCTCACTGAGAAAATGCCTACTCTGAGCTACTTCAGCTTTTCTCAGTTTTAATCCAAGTGCAAATGCTAATTCATATTCATCTCTGCCCTGACCTTATCCTGGCTTCTTTGCATTAACCAGCCTAATTATGGGAACACTAGTACATCGGATGACGCCAAAATGACTGTAACATGCAGAGAATATATGGTTATTTGATTAGGCTATGCAAATAAATTCTGCATAAAGTGACAGAACTCACATGGGCCCCAAACATAAATAATATTAGGCTGAACTCAATATTCTAAGAATTGCTTAGAGCATTCTAACTTTTCCCCCATGGTTTCTAAGTTCATCCCTTTCATATTTCTTAAAAAATGTTTCTATTAGGCCATTTTAGTGGTTCATCACTTAAATCTCAAACGGGTTGCAAAGACTAAGTCAGATGGACAGACAGACACACACAAACAAACCTAATGTTTGCTATCGTTTATTACTAATCTTCAAACAAGCAATAAAAAAAGTAAAAAAAAAAATTAAGTCTTACTATATAGGTGACAGATTTTGGTTCACTCAAGAAGGAAGTCAGACAAAGGATTAATCTCCAAAATATACAAGCAGCTCACGCAGCTCAATACCAAAAGAATAAACAACCCAATCCAAAAATGTGCAGAAGACCTAAATAGACATTTCTTCAAAGAAGACATACAGATGGCCAACAAACACATGAAAAGATGCTCAATATCACTAATGATTAGAGAAATGCAAATCAAACCCACAATGAGGTATCACTTCACACCAGTCAGAATGGCCATCATCAAAAAAATCTACAAACAGTAAATGCTCCAGAGTTTGTGAAGAAAAGGGAACCCTCTTGCACTGTTGGTGGGAATGTAAATTGATATAGCCACTATGGAGAACAGCATGGAAGTTCCTTAGAAAACTAAAAATAGAACTACCATATGACCCAGCAATCCCACTACTGGGCATATACCCTGAGAAAACCATAATTCAAAAAGAGTCATGTACCACAATGTTCACTGCAGCACTATTTACAATAGCCAGGATATGGAAACAACCTAAATGTCCACTGACAGATGAATGGATAAAGAAGATGTGGCACATATATACAATGGAATATTACTCAGCTATAAAAAGGAACAAAATTGAGTTATTTGTAGTGAAGTGGAAGGACCTAGAGTCTGTCATACAGAGTGAAGCAAGTCAGAAAGAGAAAAATAAATACCGTATGCTAACGCATATATATGGAACCTAGAAAATTGGTACTGATGAACCTAGTAGTAGGGTAGGAATGAAGATGCAGATGTTGAGAACGGACCTGAGGACACAACAGGGGAAGGCGAGGCTGGGATGTAGTGAGAGAGTAGCACTGACATATATACACTACCAAACGTAAAATAGATAGCTAGTGGGAAGCAGCCACATAGCACAGGGAGATCAGCTCGGTGCTTTGTGATGACCTAGAGGGGTGGGATAGGGAGGGTGGGAGGGAGGCTCAAGAGAGAGGGGATATGGGAATATACGTATGCATATGGCTGATTCACTTTGTTGTACAGCGAAACTAACACAACATTGTAAAGCAATTATACTCCAATAAAGATGTATAAAAAAAAAAGGAAGTCAGAAAGTTGTGACTTCTACTTGGGTTGAAAGTTTCTTGAATGATAATGATGATGATGATATAAGTGGTAGCTGAAGTTTTAACATATAATTATTAATGAAAAATTCCTTCACATTTACATCATCTCATTTGGCCCCGACATAAGCAAGTGTGGTATTCTCAACCCCATTTTATGGCTGGGAAAGCTAAGACTTGAAGCTTGCCGAATTAGAAAGTGGTAGAAATAGGGGCTGAACACACATCTTTTAACAGCTAACTTCAGTGTCTGGCCACATCCACTCTGTTTGGGAAGCAACACTTAAGGACCTTCCATGCCTCCCATATCCAATGGGTTACAACAAACGAGATTTTAGATGGTCACCCACAATTTTAAGACCAATATAGTTCCTTAGACGTCTGGGCTGAGTTTCTCACAAATGACAGCCATCCCCCTTCCTTGCATCCCAAATCCCAAATGTCCTGAATTAAATAAACCATAACCAAACTCAAGCAAAGAGTCACTGAGATAATACCTGTTATGACAGGCTCGCCTCAAAACTCAGAATAAATTTGCTTTTAACACTGAAATTCAGGTTAGCTAGATGTCTATTTGCAATGTTACATCAGAAACATTGGACTGATCTCTCTCAGCGGTCTTTACATTCACTGCATCCCCAACAATAGTTGTGTTTTTCTATCCCAGAGGCTCATGTCGATTGCCTCTTGGGGATCTCTGCAAACCCTTCTCATGGGTAGCAGGGGATGTGGCTCATCTTTTTTCTTCACTTGCCTCAACCCTGTCCTTTCTCCTAGTGCTTCTTGGGATACATGTGGATAGTTTATTGCCAAGATCAGTTAGGGTGGAGAAATAGGGCCCTACATAATGCTATGTTGTTTCGAACATCAAAAGCTCAAACTCTGAAGAAAGGAAAACATATATCATTTGAGTAAGCACAGAAGTATTAGAAGCTATGCTAAACTTTACCTGTATTATCTATAATCTGTACAGTGATCCAGGGCTTAAGATGGAGCTGGGCATATAGGAGGTGCTTAATCTTTGTTGGTAAATGAATGAATGAATCATCAAGGAGGCTACTGGTTCTTGACCTGGGTGTGAAAACCAAGGCTCAGAGAGTTGAAGTGACTTGCCCAAACAACCAGTGTTTCTGATTAAAAAGTTGTTGACCATTTTATGACTTTTTATTGTACTTGGTAGGAATCTATGCAAAAGTTTAGTATTACCTTATTTAGTTATTTTACTGAGACTCCTTTAGCAGAAACACACGATGTTAAGACCCATAGATCTTTACCTAAGGGAATGGTGGGTCACCTGTGTAGAAAGACTGAATTGCGATGAAAGGACTGACACACTTCTCTCACACGCAAGAGGCAAGCAATTAATTAGATTATTTAAGCAGAAATAATCCTCTCCGCCCTGGTTTGGTCACTGACCAAAACACTGAAAACATAAACTGGATGGCAAAACTTGAGCAATCAATTCTGACACCTAGCGTCTCCAGAGAATACCACATGGTCATGCTTTAATGAGCCCAACTGTCTTCCTCTGCCTTCTCACCCATCTCCCATCTGGCGTTTTCAGGTTCCCGCCAAACAAACAATGAGGGCAGGCTTGGAGCAATGGATGGTGGGAACATCATTTGGTGCTGGGTATCCCTTTGCCTGTGCTCCGTAAGGCCCTGTTGCAAGGAGAATTGAAATGCCATATAGGTTACCGGCCACAGGCTTGCAGGGAAGCTAAGTGAGTAAACCCTTATGCAATGCTAGCTGCAAGCTGTCATCTGAGAGCCCAGGTGACAGTCACTGTGGGGTAATGAATAGAGACTTGGATTAAGAGACAGTGGAACAAATCCTAGTTTGGCCCCTCAGAAACTATGTAATCTCAGAAAAGAGATTCTGTGCTAAAAGCCCAGGTTTTGAAGTCTCACAAGTCTGGGTTGGAATTCTGCATCTGCCACTTATTAGCTCTATGACTTAGGGCAGGTCACTCAACCTCTTAGGATCTCAGGTTTCATGTTGGTGAAATTAGGATATTAACACAGACTTGAAAAATTATGGTGAATTTATTTTTAAAGATTTTTTTTTATTTAATTAATTTATTTTTGGCTGTGTTGGGTCTTCGTTGCTGTGTGCGGGCTTTCTCTAGTTGCGGCGAGTGGGGGCTACTCTTTGTTGCGGTGCACAGACTTCTCATTGTGGTGGCTTTTCTTGTTGCAGAGCATGGGCTCTAGGTGCGCGGGCTTCAGTATTTGCGGCACGCAGGCTCAGTAGTTGTGGCACACGGGCTTAGTTGCTCCGCGGCATGTGGGATCTTCCTGGGACCAGGGATCGAACCCGTGTCCCCTGCATTGGCAGGCGGATTCTTAACCACTGCGTCACCAGGGAAGTCCCTATGGTGAATATTAAATAATACAAAGAATTGGTTAGTATAGTATTTAAAATGTAGTAAGAACTCCTTAATTGTCAAGGGCTTCCTCCAGTATACCCTTGGGGTAGTGAAAAGCCATCTGGTCTGGCTACAGAGAGAACTGGGTTCAGCCAGCGGCTGACTGTGCATTCTTGGGCAAGTTACTTGACTTCTCTGATCTTCAGTTTCCTTATGAAGCTTTTGTAAAGATTAAAGAAAATCTTGTATTTGAAAGCAACTGGCACAATACATACTCTATCATCAGATGGAATTCATTCCTCTGCTGCCCTTTCACTTCCCTTGATACCTGCTATGGACTAAATGTTTGTGTCCACATAAAATTCATATGTTGAAGCCCTAATCCCTAGTGTGGTGGTCTCTGGTGGTGAGGTATTGGGAGGTAATTAGGTTATGAGGGTGGAGTCCTCATGAATCAAATTAGTGGCCAAAATGAAGAAATATGAGAGAAAAGATCTTTCTCTCTCTGCCATATGAGGAAAAAGCAATAAGTCCATCTGCAAACCAGGAAGAGGGCCCTCTCTGAGAACTCGATCAGCCAGTGCCTTATTTTGGACTCCAGAACTGCAAAAAATAAATGTCTGTTGTATAAGTCACCCAGTGAATGGTATTCTGTAATAGCAGCCTGAACTAAGACAGCACCTTTATTTACAATATAGCCCTCACCACAGTGTAGCTGTGCCATAGTTACATGTTGGTCCTACAAATACTGGGCTCTAGGCAGTGACTGGATGATAGCACCTGGCACACAGAAGCTGCTCAAGCAGTGCTTGATGAATTGCATTTTGTCAATCCTTATTTTTATAATGGTGGGAGGCAGGATTGCATATGAGTTAAGAGCGTTATAGCCTGGAATAAAATCCCAGTTATGCCATTTATTAGCTGGGCAGTATAGGCAAGTAAATTAATCTCTCTCTGCTTCAAACTCCTGGTTTGTAAAATGAGGCTAATTATATTACCTTCCCCATAGGGTTCTAATGAGGTTTAAATAAGTTAATTGTAAAGGGCTTAGAACAGTGTCTAGCATGCTCTAGGAGCATTTATTTAAATAAAATTTATTTACCAACTTCTAAAAAGAAGGAGGGAAAAGGCAATGATTTTCATACTCATCTTACGACTTCATAGGGATGATTAAATAGAATCATCAAGAGAGAAACATTTTTGTAAAGGGTGAAGTCATAAGGGATGTTATCCATTATGAGGTTTTTCCAGACCAGCTCTATGAGCTGAACTATACTCATAAAAGGGGGTAGAGAGGAATTAAGGATAACCCTAATCTAATAATAAGTCATACTGATACCAGTAACCATTTATTCTGAGCTATAGTTATAAGATGCTGAATGCAGTATAAAATAAGAGTGCCTCCTTTAGAAGTTAAACATTAAAGAGCAGCCCTAGGGAAGGCTCATGATATATTTTATTTTATTTTTTGTAATTTTTTTAAAGGAATTTTTTCTTTCTTAATATTTATTTATTTTTGGCTGCATTGGGTCTTTGTTTTTGGGTCTTTGTTGCTGCACTCTGACTTTCTCCAGTTGTGGAGAGCAGGGGCTACTCTTTGCTGTGGTGCGCGGGCTTCACACTGCTGTGGCTTCTCTTGTGGAGCACAGGCTCTAGGTGCGTGGGCTTCAGTATTTGTGGCACGTCAGCTCATGCGCTCTAGAGCGCAGGCTCAGTAGTTGTGGTGCACGGGCTTAGTTGTTCTGCGGCATGTGGGAGTTTCCCAGACAAGGGATTGAACCCGTGTCCCCTGCACTGGCAGGCAGATTCTTTTTTTTTAATTAATTAATTTTTGGCTGCCTTGGGTCTTTGTTGCTGTGCGCCGGCTTTTCTCTAGTTGTGGCGAGCGGGGGCTACTCTTCATTGTGGTGCGCGGGCTTCTCATTGCAGTGGCTTCTCTTGTTGCGGAGCACAGGCTCTAGGCACACGGGCTTCAGTAGCTGTGGCACGCAGGCTCAGTAGCTGTGGCTCGCGGGCTCTAGAGCGCAGGCTCAGTAGTTGTGGCACACGGCCTTAGTTGCTCCGCAGCATGTGGGATCTTCCCAGACCAGGGCTCAAACCCATGTCCCCTATATTGGCATGCGTATTCTTAACCACTGCGCCACCAGGGAAGCCCTCATGACAGATTTTAAACTGCATTAAAATAAGTGCACAAGAATGCTTTGTGGGGTGTGATTATAAGTGATTTTTTTTTTTTTTTTTTTGCAGTACGTGGGCCTCTCACTATTGTGGCCTCTCCTGTTGTGGAGCACAGGCTCCAGACGTGCAGGCTCAGCGGCCATGGCTCACGGGCCCAGCCGCTCCGCGGCATGTGGGATCTTCCCGGACCGGGGCATGAACCCGTGTCCCCTGCATCGGCAGGCGGACTCTCAACCACTGCGCCACCAGGGAAGCCCTATTAGTGATTTTTATTTCTTCTTTATACTTTTCTAAATGTTTCCTTTTATTTTTTCAATGAAATGTGTTACTTTTATAAACACATAAAACAATAATAGTAACATTTTTGGAAAGAGTTAAAATCCTGAGGAGAAAATTTGACAGAGATTCATTTACAGCTATACACACACACACACACAAGATGGCGGGTGGGCTACTGTACCCTTCATGAGAGAGAATACAAACATCAACATTAGAGTCACTAGACAAACTTCTTCTCCAGGCCAGCCGTAGCATGGCTGTTACGATGGCCTTCATCCAAAATAGGAGAGCGAGCCAGTTCAAGAATGACCACCAGCAGGCAGAAAACTACCCCAGGAGGACTAGCACTGAGAATGTTCCTTAGGGGGGAAATGATGTGCAACTGAACAAATGAAGGACTATTGACAAGACTGACTAGAATCAAAGAACCTCAGCGTTGGAAAGTGGCTGTAAATCCTATAGTTCAACTGTCCCACCCAACGTTTGATTCCCTTTTATAATACTTCCTGCCACTGAATCTTCTATTATCAGAATCACCTGGAGAAACTTACATACCAATACAGATCTCCAGGACCCACTCCAGATGGACTGAATCAGAATCACTGTGTGTGGGGGGGAGGGGCATATCTAAGTCTTCGCAATGTACCTTTGGTAGGAAAACCATTGTTCTAGGTCACTGTTTTCCCAGGTAATCCATATCATCTCTAGTCAGCTCCAACTAATAAAAGGATTTTTTTAAAAATGAGTTGAAATCTATTCCCACACAGCTTTCCTTCTCCACCCCATTTCTACCCTTGGGGCCATATTCAATAAGATGGCACCTTCTTCTACAGAACAGCTCCTCAGACAGCTCTGACTAATCACATCAAAGCAAACCAAAATGCATATTGCCTTGACATTTTCTTTTTAAATAAATGGAAATGGAGAAACACAGAATATATACTAGCCCTCACAGTTACTGCTTTGAATTCAGAAAACACTGCAAACTACAAACTCAGAACATCCTCTCAAAGCAATGTCAGGCAACTATGCAGGAGCCCAGAGGTTTAAAGAACTGTCTGCTCATGGGAGATTCATAGGCATAGGCTTAGAGGGTGGGAGGGAGCAGCTGCAGAAGAGTCAGCCTGCTGCCCTCTCCCTACATTCACCCTAGGCTATGTGGCCCCAGGCAGAGAAAAATGGGGGACCGGTCTTCTCTGGGGTGCAAATGCCCCACAGAGTTATTTCTGGCTAATGTCATCTTCCCACTATGGCTGGTGCTAGCTCAGTCACTGGGTCACTGTGCATGCGGCAGCACTTGAATACTCAGCTTCATGAGGATTTTTTTTTTTTTTTTGCGGTACGCGGGCCTCTCACTGTTGCGGCCTCTTCCACTGCGGAGCACAGGCTCCGGACGCGCAGGCTCAGCGGCCATGGCTCACGGGCCCAGCCGCTCCGTGGCATGTGGGATCTTCCCGGACCGGGGCACGAACCCGTGTCCCCTGCATCGGCAGGCGGACTCTCAACCACTGCGCCAACAGGGAAGCCCCATGAGGATTTTTTACATAGGTATTTGGGGTGTTTGCATATGAGGAGGGGAGCCCTTTGTAGCTCGAGAAAAGTTAGTGACTGCTTTGAATAAGCATTATTCCTGACTTTGACTTCATACCATATCTCTTTTCTAGGGCGCAGATAATTTGTTTCTCAGACAATATCTTAGTGCCAGAAGGACAGTCACGGGAAGGAAAGTTCCCTTCTAGTGGTAATGGTCAGAAACCGCTGGGACAGATGAAGGACGTGGCTGTTCTGAAGCCTATTCCTGCCTTTCAAAAGCAGAGTCGAAGAAATGCTTAGAAGAGAAAGAACGTGATAGTCTTTACTTGGGAATTATATACACAACTGATTATCTGAGTGAAAGTAGGGAGTGCTAGGTGGGGTGGGGGGCAAGAGTAACTAACGCTATAAAAAACAGCTGTAAACCCACTCTTTGGACCTCACCAGATGTTTGACAGCTCTTATCCCGAGTATCTGATTTTGTTTATTTCCCCAATGGAACTGTCATTTTATTTTTTTTAATTCAAGCATACTTGATTTACAATGTTGTGTTAATTTCTGCTGTACAGCAAAGTGATTCAGTTAAACATACATACATTCTTTTATATTCTTTTCCATTATGGTTTATCACAGGATACTGAATAAAGTTCTCTGTGCTATGCAGTAGGACCTTGTTGTTTATTCCCAAGTATCTGATTTTGAAATGGAGGTTTTTAGTCTTTTCCCATCAATATCTGGAAGTACTACACAGCCAGGACATGAGCTAACAGTCTACTTTACTTGGCTTTCACCTGGCCTTTCTATAAACTTATCCAGTAAACTGTGAACCTCTGAAGTAACCCCTCTGAGTCTGTCAGTATACAAGCTGATAAGCGTAATCTTGAACACACGAAAGCTGCTAAGTTTTAGGAGGCAGAATAAGCAGATCCTCTTTCTTCCTTTATCACAGTTGGCACTTTTGGTAAAACCCTAACATGAGAAGCGTGAGAATATTTCATTTGTGTCACCTGCCATCACTGACAATTTCCCCGCAGACTGACTATCCTACTCAAAGAGATATTTTGTGAACAGTCTGCCACATCTTCATCTTCCCTCACCTCCACTCCCTGGAGAGCTGAGCAGCAAATCCTCTGAAACAAAAAAGGCATTCTTACCTCCGCTTGCTGGGGATGACCCCCATCTCCTCACTGTCGCCCTCCAGCGTGACTCTCCTGGCTTGCCACCACTCATCATCAGAGGCGTTGATAACGTGGAGAATGTCTCCATATTTAAAACTAAGTCCTTGACTTGGCAGCCCACTGTCCTTGCTCTTGTCGTAGTCAAACATGGCTCTGGAGGAAATGACAAGACAGAGAACATTGTTAGGAATCTCTGGCAGCACAGATCTAGGATTCACCATTCTGACTGTTCATTCCTGCCCTGAGAACTCATTGCCCATTGGATACCAACTCCCAGGACTAACCCCTGGAATTGCAGTCAACATTCCCACTGCTTTGGTCACAAATCACGATTAGTTCTTACTTCTCCCAGGAGGTTGCGAGGCAGGTTAGTACTCTCTCACTACAATCAACTTTTACAAATCACTAGAAAGGAAGAATGAAGAGAACCATGGCATCTTTCTGAATGCAGCATGGTAACAACTTCCATGTCCTCCCACAGGGGACTGGGACCCTTCCACTCACTGGAGTATTGAACTATCACTAAAATTGGATGGTTGTAGAGGTTAATTTAATGACATTACTAAATGCTCACAAAGCAATAATGAAAATACACCTATGTTTATGTGTATGTATATAGACACATAGATCAAAATATGAACAAGGGACTTCCCTGTCTGTCCAGTGGTTAAGACTCCATGCTTCCAATGCAGGGTGGGAGGCTTTGATCCCTGGTCGGGGAACTAAGATTCCCACATGCCGCGCGGTGCGGGCAAAGAACAAAAAATGATATGAACAAGATAAATTGCTTCCATAGTATACCAAGCCCATCTCATCATTGCATTTATCACTCTGAATAGTAATTCTTGCTTTATGTAGCATGTTTTCCCCACTAAAGAGTCTTTGCTGAGCCTTTGCCGAGCCCAACACGCTGTAATATGTATGACTGATGGGGTGAGGGAGTTGGAAGCAGAATTACAATGATGATTGAGACCTCAGTGACGAGCTGTAGTCCCAAGCAGCTGACAATGTCTCAAGTTTTACATTGTCCGCCTCCTCCTGTATCTCCCACAAACCATCACCACACACACACAACATGAGAAGATTTCCCCGGAGAAGCAGATTTTGCCACATCCCTGTTTATTCCCCTTTGATTCCATTCTAAGAATTTCCTTAGAGTGTAGCCACTATGCAAGCAAAACTAGCTAGATCTGATGAACAGGTCTGTCTAAAATCACTGAGGACCAAGTATGATTCTTTTTCTTTCTTTCTTTTTTTTCCTCATGAAAGAAATGTCACATCTGCTGTCATGGCAACCCAAAAGAGCTGAAGGCAGCATCTACAGCTCTCAAATACTGCAGGGAAAGTTGAATTACTTGCAACACAGCCCCTTTTTCCATTAATTATGTCCCCAGGTGAAGGAATACGGGCTGGGTGGGGGCGAGGTCTCAACTCCTAGAATGACTCATTTCCACCCCGACCATCTGCATCTTCTCTACCAAAGACTTCACAAAACCCCATCCAGGAAAAGGGGACTGAGAGAAGGCAGAGACCCACTCCTGACTCTGTCACTTCTCTGGCTGGCTGGTGTGACACAAATTAACATTCCTGAACCACAGGTTTTTAAATGTAAAATTAGCCCAGTAACTATATTCACGTGGAGCTGCGGCGAGCATTAATGACATAACACATGGATGCACCCGGCCCATGGTAGGTGCTGTGTAGCATAGTGCGGTATAATAGCGGCTAAGAAACGACTCAGGGGCCACACTGTTAGGGGCCATGTCCTGGTCCTACTACTTCTCTTCTTACTAGTCACATAGCTGGTAACCCAGGCAACCGCTCCAGCCCCTCTTAGGCCTCAGTTCCCTCATATATAACACAGTGATGACAACAACAGTGATGATAACGGTACCCCTATCATGGAATTGTAGTATGGATGAAATGCTACCTAAGGTAATATATGTAACGCATATACAAAAGTGCCTACATATAGTGACAATCTTTAAGTATGAACTGTTATTATTATAATTATTACCTCCTTTTCCCCCTTTGAGTGTATACTTATAAAAATCCTTTCTATGGATTCTATTCTGTGCAAAAAAGAGTTAACACAGCAATCCTGAGATTACATCCTTAAAAAGGCCTGCTTACAAGGACAGCCCTTGGCTGACATCTGGGAACTTAGTTTTGGGGAGGGTTCTTACCATTTCCTATTAAGAATGGCTCACTGTGCCTAAGCTGTTTATATAGACAATACCATTTAAGCTGAATACCTGCTTTTCCCTTGGGAGTCTGGAATTGCAGCAGGTGCCAGGCAGTGAGGGTGCCTACGTGACCAGCCTGCAATAAAATCTCTGGACACTGAGTCTGTAAGGAGCTTCCCTGGTAGACAGGGTTTTACACCCATTGTCACGATTTGTTGCTGGAGGAATCAGGCATATCCTGTGTGACTCCACTGGGAGGAGACTCCTGGAAGCTTCACCTAGTTTCCTCTGGACTTTGTCCCATGCACCTTTCCCTTCACTGAGTTTGCTTTGGATCCATTTCCTATAATAAGTCACAGTCATGAGGATGACTATGCTGAGTCCGATGGCTCTCCTAGTACATCATCGACCTTGAGAGCTGTCTTTGGGACCCCCAACACTCGCTCTATAGATTGGAAGGCATATTCACATACACTTCCTCATTTGTGACTCAATACATTCCTACAAAGAAGGCACAATGGATATAGTACTTCCTATCCCCTTTTTACAGATGAGGGGCAAACCTAGCAAGGACCCCTAACTAACCCCAGGACACATGGCTTAGAGGCAGCAAGCTGGGGCTGGAGCGTGTGTCTCCCGACGCTAAGTCCTAGTTCGGTGCTCTTCACCTTGTTCCCCCCCCCACCCCCCTGCCTCAATCTGGGAGGTGGTGAGGGTGGTGACAGGGTGGCAAGGATGATAATCATGATGACAACCACTACTTATGCCCATATTAGGGGCCTGGCACTTTGTATTCATTGTCTTATTTGACATCGTAACAACCTGAAAGGTAAAAATTAGTACCCCTGTTTTACAGATGGCGGAGGAGTTTCAGGAAGTTAAGGAACCTGCCTTAGGTCACAAGTACACACATGGTAGAGACTGAATCTAGAATAAGGTTTGTCTGACTCCAAAACCCACATTTGTGGCCATTTCATTACCAGGCTCAATTTCCCAGCCTGTCGCCCTCTGGCTGTGCTCACGACTTAGCAGTACCAGGAACTTTTAATCTTCCCTTCAGAGCTGACCACCTCTTCTCCCCCAAATCCCTGCAGTTCCCTTACTGCTCAGTTCTTGTCCCAGTATTCCTATCCTAACGTCCCCAAACCTCTAGTGTGGCTCCAGGCTCCTTCTGGATTGTAAAGTGTGGGGAGTGGAGGTAGGAAAGCTGGCAGATGGTGGCCAAGAAGGCAGGCTATAGGGTCAGACTGCCTGGGTTTGCAACTTTTTAACGTGTGTGATCTTGAACAAGTTACTTAACCTCTCTGGGTTTCAAGCTTTCTTTTCTTTTCTTTTTTTAAAAGCAAACTTATTATTTATTTATTTATTTATTTATTTATGGCTGCACTGGGTCTTTGTTGCTGCGCGCGGGCTTTCTCTAGCTGCGGCCAGTGGGGGCTACTCTTCGTTGTGTGGGCTTCTCATTGCGGAGGCTTCTCTTGTTGCGGAGCACAGGCTCTAGGTGCGTGGGCTTCAGTAGTTGTGGCATGTGGGTTCAGTAGTTGTGGCTCGCGGGCTCTAGAGTGCAGGCTCAGTAGTTGTGCTGCACGGGCTTATGGGCTCCGCGGCATGTGGGATCTTCCTGGACCAGGGATTGAACCCGTGTCCCCTACATTAGCAGGTGGATTCTTAACCACCGCGCCCCCAGGGAAGTCCCTCAAGCTTTCTTAACTGTAAAACTGGCATAGTAATAACACCAGCCACCTCAAAGAGTTGCAGTGAGGATTAAATGAAATAAGATATGTAAAGTGTTGTAACACCAGCCTGGCAGTAGCAAGTGCTCAATAAATGCTAGCTATTATTACTATGATAATTATTATTCTGAAAAATGCACTGGGATTTGAATCAGGGGATCTGGGTCCCAACTGTGCCACTTAGTAGCTGTCTTATGGACTGTGTACAAAGATGTCTAAAACACCTTACTATCCCTAGGACCCAGTACAGTGCTGGGCACAAAGCAGACCCTCAGAAAGGTCTGTGGAAATATTTCAGGTGACCTTGAAAGCCCCACTTCTTTCAAGCTTCAGCGACCCTGTGTGTAAGGGGAGGGGAATAGAGACCAATCCCGAAGGTCCCCACCAGGTCAGACATTAATTCTACTGGGCTTCATTCTAGTCCCAAGTATTCTTGAGGGGAGATTTCCCACCCTTGGGATCAGCAACATGCTCTTTCCATGAGTTCTATTTCTCTTGGACAATCTGCCCTTCTAGGATTACACTGATTCAGACTTGTCAGGTCCCTAAAAGCAAGCAGCTGACACATTTCAGCAGCTTTTAGCTCCTTTGGATATTAATGGATCGTCACATCTGGGAAAAACGCTACAGTGTCCCATCACCTATTTTAAAAAGCGATAAGCTGTTTTTAATTTGCTTTATGTGCTAATTCATCACAGCAACTTTTATAAAATGCCATTAAGACTCACACTTTTCACCCAGGGTGCTTTAACAAGTCCATTAGACAAGTAGAATGAGACATGAATAATGCAACGACTCTCCCATCCCTCCTGCCCCTCCTGCATTTCAACATGTGGCGGCCCCTTGCCAACAGGGGAAGTCTAGGAAAGGAAGTGGGGGGGTGAAGCAGCTGCTTATCCTCACGGCTGTGCAACCTGGCTGTGGAGACCTAGGTACCAGACCAAAACTGTGCTTTTTAAGTGTCCCACAATATGCTAGACCTTATATTCATTGTCTCCCTCAATTTACTGGGTAGGCAAGCCAGCATACGGGTTATATGCCAAGCTTTGGAGAGAGAAAAGATCTGGATTTAATTCCCAACTCTGTCATCACTAGTTGTGAATTTGGGGCCTGTGACTTAACCTCTTGGCTGACCTCTTAACCATAGATGACTACTCCCTCATCAGTGAAGCTCAGGTAACGATGGCATTAACTCACAAGATTGTTATGGAGATACAACAACGGGATGGGGCCTGTAAAGTACACAAGACCAGCACAGAATGAATTCCACTTTGTCAGATTACGATCCTGCCACGTAAGCAATTTTTATTTTTGGCGGTACGCGAGCCTCTCACTGTTGTGGCCTCTCCCGTTGCGGAGCACAGGCTCCGGATGCGCAGGCTCAGTGGCCATGGCTCACGGGCCTAGCCGCTCCGCGGCATGTGGGTGAAATCTTCCCGGACCAGGGCACGAACCCGTGTCCTCTGCATCAGCAGGCGGACTCTCAACCACTGCGCCACCAGGGAAGCCCCTGCCATGTAAGCATTTTTGATCTCATAAAGGAAGTGAGAGCCGAAATGAAAAAAGCTAGTAAGTGGCAGAACCAGAATTCAAACAGACAGATGTGTCTGAATCAAGAAGCCCGTGCTCCTGACTGTAAGAACCCAGCTTGGAACTCCCGATAAAGAATGTTGTACTTAGATCTCATCCCCAAAGATTTCATGATTGGACGGTCGCATTGATGATGACACCGTGGACTAGACTTCAGGAGAGAGGCACATGTACTTTACTGAGCCCACATTGAGTTCTCACACTGCCCTGCAGTGCATATTTTAGCCTTGTGTTGCAGATGAGGAAACACAAACTTGGATAAATTAAGCAACATGTCCAGTGTCACACCAGCTATCAAGGTGTGTTTCAGCTGTCATGTTCTATGCCTTTGTTCTTTAAGACACTTTGGGGAAATGAGGTAACTTTCCATGTAGCTGACATTTATGTGCCTCATAGGACCGTTTGTGTTGTGAAGGTCATTCTGTGTCATCTCCCTCATCAATCCAAAAACTCATTCACTGGGAGTTAAGTGCCCCTCTCATATACTCTTATCTCATCCTGTATTGTGTTTTCTAACATTTGCAAATTCTAGTTTGCATGAGCATGGAGGGTGGGGAAGGTTCATATTCCTCCTATCCCCAGAATCTACCCCATAACAGATGCCCAATAAAAGTGATTTTCTGTTATTCAGTCTATCACCTATGCTTGTCACAGGGCAATCCCTGGAATTCAACAGTTTGTTTTCTTTCCTATAAGGCCTGGGCAGTTGGAAATAGCAGGTAAGGAAGGCCTGAGTGACACCCAGCATAGGCCTTCCTGTCTTTCTTAGGAAATGATGAACATATGTGTCATATGTGTGATTGTGTCTCTCAAGTCAGAACATATCCATCCCAGGTAGAGGGATACATGCAGCTCTGTACCGATTACTCCTCACATCTCTCTGAGGAGCCACCCACACCCCTGTGGATGAGTCATCGTGTCCAAACTTACTGAGCTCTATCAAGGCCACTTATTTCCCCACTCACCTCAATAATGAATTGCCTTCGGTGAGAGTGGTGGCTAAAGCCGTCACCAAATCAGTCTTAGTGGATGGGAACACGTTAGCCCCTGTCAATCCTTGTAAGAGGTCATTGACCACGATGCCATTGTTTACTGAGTGACTGCTGAGCACATGGTAGGCCTACAACATACATGTCAGGCACTGTTCTGGGTATTTATTATCTGTGATTCAAAAGGTAGCCCTTAGGGGCTTCCGTGGTGGTGCACTGGTTGGGGGTCCGCCTGCCGATGCAGGGGACGCGGGTTCGTGCCCCAGTCCGGGAGGATCCCGCGTGCCGCGGAGCGGCTGGGCCCGTGGGCCATGGCCGCTGGGCCTGTGCGTCTGGAGCCTGTGCTCTGCAGCGGGAGAGGCCGCAGCAGTGAGAGGCCCGCGTACCACAAAAAAAAAAAAAAAAAAAAAGATAGCCCTTATAATGCAGGCATTGTTTCCATTTTACAGAAGGGTAAATACCATGGACTGTGGTATCCCATGGGTTATACCTTGTAATCATTAGTAACCTAATAAGGCAGGTTTGTGCTCTTTAAAGACACCCTTCTCAGCACACAAGTGTTTCCTTTTATGTTACAGGGTTATTGGGAAAATGTCAATTTCTACTGGACCCAAGGAACCAGGCAGTCACTCTCATGACTGAAGGTGGAACTAATCAGGCACCGACCAGAGATCCTCACAGCGTAGGCCTCTGCACAGCAGTGGCATTTTGATTATAATCAGGGAAGAAGCATCATTTCTGGGGGCAACAACTCCCTGTCTCTCTCAGTCTCTCCTGAGTCTCTAGGGACAATTCCCCGAGGGACATGGCATGAGCCGACTTCACATGTCTAGAGGTCTGCGTGTTGATCATTTCAGACAACTCATCATCATGGTCTCCAGGGATGGGGCCCATTCCAGGCTGCCCTCCCTCTCTCCTGGGGTGTCCTAGCATCTGTCAGGTTAGTTTACACTGCAGCGCCGACGGACAGGCCCCCCATCTGAGGGAAGGAGAGGCAAATCTGAACCTGCCCAGAGGCAGGCTTGACAGACCACAATGAATGGTACTACAGGTTTCAGGGCTGGGTGAGGCTGTAAAGATTAATCTTAAAATCATTGTCGGGAACTTCCCTGGTGGCGCAGTGGTTGAGAGTCTGCCTGCCGATGCAGGGGACACGGGTTCGAGCCCTGGTCCGGGAGGATCCCACATGCCGCGGAGTGACTAAGCCCGTGCGCCACAACTACTGAGCCTGCGCGCCTAGAGCCCATGCTCTGCAACAGGAGAGGCCACCGCAACGAGAAGCCCGCGTGCTGCAACGAAGACCCAACGCAGTCAATAAATAAAATAAAAAAAAAATTAAAAAAAAAAAAAATCATTGTCTTTTGGGCTTCCCTGGTGGCACAGTGGTTGAGAGTCCACCTGCTGATGCAGGGTACACGGGTTCATGCCCCGGTCCGGGAAGATCCCACATGCCGCGGAGCGGCTGGGCCCGTGAGCCATGGCCGCTGAGCCTGTGCGTGCGGAGCCTGTGCTCCGCAACGGGAGGGGCCACAACAGTGAGAGGCCCGCGTACCGCAAAAAAAACCGAAACAAAACATTGTCTTTTCCTCCCGATGCCATCAGCTGGCTACTCAGAAAATGAAATATGGGAAAGAGGAACATGGCCAGGATGAATAGCCCAGGTTTTATGACATTCTAAAAGCTCTTATGTTCTGGCCTTGTTTGTCAGACAATCAAGATATATTAATCAAGATATTTCAGAAAGGCTGACAAAGCCCTGACTGTAGCCTTTTATTTCTGATCTGAGCTAAAAATGTACAGCAAACTTTGGTATCTACCTTTTAGGGTCTTACTGTCACAAATTAGTAAGCTTGCAGTGGAGAAAAAGAATATCCTGATTTGGAATTTCATTATTGCTGATACACAATTACCATCTAAATATTTAAATTTATACACAGAAGACTCAGGTCAAGATCGTGAGACATGAACATTAGATAGTCCTGGGTTCAAACAGCTGCTCTGCCATTTAAGCAGCTGTGTGATTTTCATCTCTGTACCTAGGCCTCCCAAGGGATAAAATGAGGGGCAAGAATCCCTGTCCAACAGAGTCCTTATAAGAATTACATATACCAGAGCTTTTAAAACCCAGTAAGTCCTCAGTGTTTGTATATTGAGTCTAGAATCTAAATTTCTTCCCTGTAAATTCCATCCCTTTTTTCTAGTGTTGCTCACTGGAGCATAAACAAAGCAACCCTACCTCTGCTTTCCAATAACACTTTCTTTTAAGTATTTACTGAATGACTAGTGATATCAGCTGACACGTGCCAGGCCTAGAAGGTGTTGGAGAAAGTTCATTTCTCTCATGAGCAAATAAAAAAGGGGAGAAAGACATCCAAGAATAGTCCACACAACTACCCCAAATCCTTAGTGGTAGTTTATCAGGGTTGGTGATGAAATTCACATACCACAAAACCTGACTATTGGATAATCACTTCAGCTCTCTCAATATTGAGTTTGTTTTGTTTGTCTGTTTGTTTATGAATTTCAGAAAACTGGGTGGAAACTACAGGACTAGACTGAGGCAAGAGAAAATCTGGAATTAGGGAAAACTTCACCTCAAAATCTCATATATGTCCATAAAGGCTCCCATTATCACCTGTTGAATGAGGGCAGATAGAGAAGACAGAGATGGTTCCTTACTCACCCAGGTAAAACACTGAATTCAGGATGTGATTTAACTTACATGCATGGAAATGAGATAACAGTTATTTAAATATTAAATGCAACATTATTTACAGAGTGCCCATTATGTGCCAATCTTTATTATGTGCTGAGGGCTCAGAAATACACAAGAGGCTTGCTTCTCGTCCTCATGGAGCTTAATATTTGGTTGGATATATTCGTTCAGCTACTCAATTATTCATTCATCAAATATTTATTGAGCACATACCAATGATGATTCTGGAGCTTATCAGTGAATGAAAACAGACAAAATTTCATGCCTTCATGGAGCTTATGTTCTAGAGAGAAAAGATGGGCAAAAAACAATAAACCTAATAAATAAGCAAACAGTATATTAGGTTAGGAGTAGCTAGTTGGCATAGAACAAGTTAAAAATAGAGCAGAATAAGAGGTATCAGGATTTTGAGATGGGGTAGAGTTGTGGTGGTGGTGAAGGTTGCATTTGTAAATAGGCTGGTCAAAGTAGGGCTCACTGAGAAAGATATCTGAGCCGAGGCTTGAAGGAGGCGAGGGAATTAGTCATGCTGGCATCTGAGGAAAGTGTTCTAAGAAGAGGGAACAGCCAGTGCAAAGGCCCTAAATATAGTTAAAATCGAGCATGGCGTGTAATATACTAAGAATTAGTGTGGGGTGCCACAGGATGGCACAGCAGGATCCCCCATCAGGTGCTCAGAAAGGGGTTGACGAATGAAGGAACAATTCTCCCAGCTCCACTAGCTGAGAGGTGGTAGTACCCCTCCCACCCCACCCAACTGACTAGACATGTCCTTCAGGCTTTGTCCTAAAGGGAACCCCTTCTGTAGTAATAGTGATCTCACATCCTGAGGACTCAGCTTTCTTCCATCAGCCTCTCCCCCTTCCTACCCCTCCTTGGAAGCATGGACATGAGCTGAGCCATGGAAGACCTTCCCCTCTTCTCTTGGACATACTCTACCACAACTCACACAGTGTAGGTGGAATTTTTCAGCCAAGAATTTTTCTTAACATTGTTGAACAAGCTGACGCACTGACTGGATATAAAAAAATAAGCATAAAATCATTCAGCAAATTTCAATCAATTCTTTGAAACTCGTGACATTCTCTGGGAACCCTCTGAGCCTATCCATTCCCCTCTCCGTGCCAGGCTGCAACCTTGTATCTGGCCTTATTCTTGCACTTAGCAGGTGGCATTTTAGTTGATTTGCCTATGGGTCTACTTCCCTGCTCAACAGCTCAGCTCCTTGGGGTTAGGGCAGTGTCTCATTCGTCTCTGCGTCTCTCCCACAGGGCACAGAGGAGGCGCACGCAACACAAGGCTAAACTGAACTGAATCGAATCAAAACCCATGCTCTGTGACTTTGGAACATGACTTCACCTCTTTGGGTCTCTTGCGGTTGCCTCATGTGTAAAATGGAATTTAAAATAGTATATTTTATCATCCTTTTTTCATCCTCATATTTCGAAAGTTAGGACGCATCTTACCATCAACACCATCTTGTAATTCAATGGACAGCATTTTTCCTTTCTTGGTGACACACAGAGTGCATCTTATAGTCAATAACAACCTAGATTCACTGAAACATGTTAGGAACCATCTCACAGTTGTTGTGAAGGTTGATTAATTATGGATGAAAGGCCCTCAGATCAGTATATGCATATATGTGTGTGTGGTGTGTGTGTATAGCTGCTCTTGTGTTGTTATTTATTGTGGGTCATGTAGGGTCATGCTATCTTTCTCTCCTTCTTCTGTACACATCTGCAAACCCCTGTGGTACTCTCTGCTCAATGACTGTTCAGAAAGTGCTCACAGGCCAAATGCTGTGCTACATAGCCTGACTTGTTCAGGAAGAGTTCTGTTTAGCAGTTTTGCTTAATTGAATGAAGTGCCTGTAGGGAATGTCCCAGGTTTGGCCAGTAGTTCAGGAATTTAGGGAAAGAAAAAGGAACTAATAATATCCGGAATATCAGTGTTTATAGATTCTGTGAATCTTGTTAGTATCTTATTCCATCAGCGCAATCTTTTAACTTTAGCACTAAAGTTTTCATGCCAGAGCATTTTCCATACACCTAGTGTTAAGTCATTCATTCATTCATCTATTGAACACCTACTACATGCCAGGCACCAGGATAATGGAAAGTGTCAGCCAGACCTGGGAGACTCCTCAGCTGTGCCATCTACTTGCTCTGTGGCTGTAGGCACGGTCCTTAAATTCTGTTTCTCAATGTGTAAAGACTAATTTCTGCCTGCTGTGTACTAAAGGCCTGTATCCCCCACAAAATTCGTATGTTGAAACTCTACCCTCCAATGTGGGTCCTTTGGGGGTAATTAGAATTAGATGTGGTCATGAGGGTGGATTAGCCCTCTTAAACGTAATCAGAGAGCCTGCTTTTTCTTTCTCTCTCTACCATGTGAAGATACAACGACAAGTTGGCAGTCTGCAACCCAGAAGAGGCCTTCACTGGCACCCAACTGTGCTGGCACCCTGATCTCACACTTCCAGCCTCTGGAACTGCGAGAAATAAATTTCTGATGTTAATAAGCCACCCAGTCTACGGTTCTTTGTTGCAGCAGCTTGAACTGACTAAAGACACTGTCTAATAGATGTTGCTGGGATGAAATGAGGTAACACATGTAAAACTCCAACGGCACAGTGTCTGGTGTATAGACACTTGGAAAACTGCAAGAATAATATGCACTGGCACAGAAAACTATGTTACAACTCAGCTTTTATGGGGTGTAGGAATGATTTAGTCCCAATTTTCATTTTTAGTATCAATCTATTTAACATTTATCTGGCTGGCTCTTCCTAAGTGCCAGGCTTGGGGCTAGTGGTTCTATTGGCAGTAAATGGAAGGAGAGGTTGGAGCAGAGACGTTTCCTGTGGGCTGGAGTGCTGGGCAATGGCTCGCTTACCCTAATGCTTTTCTCATTCCATTTGGTGAAGCGATCAGATAGTCCTGTGGGACTGCTCTAAAACAGCCAATACACATAACTTTTAGATGCCTGACGCCATGCATTCATTCTTTCAGCTGTAGTTAATGAACACCTATTATATGCCAGGCATTATGCTAAATATTGGAGTTTTAGTGGTGAACAAGAAAAGCAAGATGCCACTTTTGGAACTGAGGAACGACAGATGTAGAAGAAATAATTACCAGTACAATACATCTTAAAAAGCAGATGGGGAAATAACCCATGAGAATATTCAGTGGAGAGAAACAGAACCTACTCTGGGAAGAATGGGTTAGGGAGGCTTCCAGGAGGAGGAGCTATTTAATTTGAGACCTGCAGGATGAGTAGATGTAGGCAGAGGCAATATGCATTCAGAGGCTCTGAAGGAAGAAATAGCAGGCAGTGAACTTGAAGGAAGACCAATGTGCTGGATGGCCCAAGATGAGACCAGAGAACAAAGGAGAGGCCGGGTCCCAGAGGGACCTTGTGAAACACTTTCTCCTCCTCACAGTGTTGGGAGGCCATTAGAGAATTTTAAACAGGATAGTGAGTTGATCAGATCTGCATTGAAAACATCTTTCTGGATGGAAAGTGTAAAATGGATTGGACAGAAGTGCACTGGGCACTTCTGATGCCGAGAGCTGATGCCGAGACCTCAGGTAGCAGGCTGAGGTAGTAATACAAATGATGATGGCTTGACCAGGGTGGTGGCAACAGGGTGGACAGAGGTTCCAGATATTTACTTTGGCCAGTATCTATCTGTCTCTGTCCCTCTCTCCCACCATAATCTAAGGGCAATGTTTTCAAAGTTTTATTACCAGAATAAACGTGTTTTTTTTCTTTAAAAGAAGGCTTCTGGAAACATAACAATTACACCTCTGATTGAAAACAGGGAGGTGCGACTTCCCTGGTGGCACAGTGGTTAAGAATCTGCCTGCCAATGCAGGGGACACGGGTTCGAGCCCCAGTCCGGGAAGATCCCACATGCCGCAGAGCAACTAAGCCCGTGCACCACAACTACTGAGCCTGGGCTCTAGAGCCCGTGAGCCGCAACTATTGAGCCCACGTGCCACAACTACTGAAGCCCATCGCCTAGAGCCTGTTCTCCACAACAAAGATAAGCCATAGCAATGAGAAGCCCATGCACTGCAACGAAGAGTAGCCTCTGCTCTCCACAACTAGAGAAAGCCCACACGCAGCAATGAAGACCCAACACAGCCAAAAATAAATAATAAAATAAAATAAATTAATTAAAAAACAAAAAGAAAGAAAGAAAACAGGGAGGCAAAAGAGAACTTTTGGCCTCTCTTCCACTCCAACTGCACAGCAGCCCAAAGGCCCCTGAGAAGAACGCTGGGACTCCTTAAATCAGAGCGTGAAAATCTCCAACCTAGTACATTACTCCCAAGCACTTTAAAATGAAGAAACCTCTCTCTTCTTTTATTGATGTTATGACACCCCCAAACCCACCTCCAATTCCTACAATGCCTGTTTGCTTTCAAAGTGAAAGCTCGATGAAAATTCTCCTTGGAGCATTTTGGGACAGGTTAGCAAGGCCTCCTTGAAATAACTAGAGATACACCAGGGTGTTTCAAACTCTAATTACAGAACTCTGCAGGATGGAGTTGTGATTAGTTTTCTCTCAAAGAGTAAAGAGCATCACTCAGAATGTATTTCAACAGATATTTATTGCATGTGTTTTGAGAAGACCCTTCTCTGTTCTCAGATGTTGTTTATATTGACAAGCTGAAGACAGTTCCTTAGAAGAAGAAAGTCTTCTTGTTAGAATGTCAACACTTTCTAAGCTAACAAGAGAAAGCTGTGGGGCACATTCAGTGGAGCATGTGTATGGACTGAGAGGAATCTGACAGGTAGAGAAACATTTCTTCTAATGAGAGGAGGAAGGAATGAGAAACTGCTGCTTAATACCATTTTGCATGTTAGCCAAGGCTGGGCTTTGATAAAGAAGCCAACGGGAAACCCTGAAGTTGGCCAATCAGGTCTGATCGAAGTGTGTAATTGGGCAGGAAAGCACGAGGGGAACTCGGCCACGATAGTTATTCCTAGAATAGTCAGCACCCAGTGGAAGAAGGTAAGCTGGGATGATGCTTAAGGTAAGCTTGGGGAAGATGTCTGGATGAGAAGCCAGAGGGGAGAACCATTCAGGCTGCCAGGCTGAGCCTTGGAGAGTGGCCCTTTGAGCTAGCGAGATCCACAGCTCTAACCATCAGCCCGTAGTGTGAAGCCATGACTGCCCTTTCCCATCCCACAGTCCCATTTTCGGTGATCATTACACTGCCTGCGGACCACCCTGGAAACAGCCCCCTGTTCCTCGTTCTCTGTCTGCTCTCTTTTCTCACCTGGGTCCCGTTATGTATTAAGTGCTTCTTAGATGTCCCCAATACTGTGCTCAGTGCCGAAGGTAAAAAATGAGTAAGATGGTACCCTTGCCCTCACACAATGTATGAGTCTAGTAGGTTAGACAATACTGTCAGCAAATCAATTATATTTAGTTTACTAAAAGCAACAGTAGAAGCAGTACAATTTGTGGAGGAAACCAAGCGCTGCCCATGCTGAATGATGAGTGTGACTCTCCTGCAGTCACCCACTTCTAATGGACTGGCTGGATCTCACGCTCCATAAGAACGCAAGCTATTTTTGATGGTGCCAGGGGTTGAGCCACAGAGCAAAAGGAAACGTTTTGTAACCTAAGCTCTTGGCAATAACTTTTAAGGCTGGAATTTCATCTGTCTTTAGGAACTTCCCCAACACCTCTGATTTCAGCAGGGATATTTGATACAAGCGTCAAAGAAATAGTAATGTCTAGGCTCTGCATCATGGCCATACATTTGGCTGGTGTGCTTTTTGCCTTGAATGAAAGGTTGGAAATGATAAACGAAACCCATAAACAGGCTTACGTTGCTCATAGGTATTTCATCACTGAGTTTTAGGCGTAACAGCAACTGGCAGTGGAATAATTAGGCAAGATGAATGCTCGATACGCATCAGAATTGCCAACAGAAAGAAGGTATTGGGTTTTAAAGAAATGCCGTGCAGACTGGTAATAAGGGGTAGTAGGGAGCAAGATTTCCTGTTTGACAGATGGGTGAGCATCCTAAGGGGACCAGCTTGTTGTGAAGTTAATCAAGGCAGGCTGTTTGGCAAGAAAGAGGCTCAATGCCTAGGACAGATTTAGATCAATTCTGGCAGGAAGGAATATCCACAAGAGGCTGTTTTCAATTTCATTTAATCAGTTAGGAAAGATGGAGTTACCGGCATCAAGTGGGAGAAGGATATGAAATCTATAAAGTAGGGAAAGAAATGTGTATTCGAGTGAAGTAATTTGTCTGATAATCCACAGAGATGTGGGCTTGTGTAATTTCATAGTAAAGTCACAAAGTTCATGATTTCTCTAAATTGGCTCTAGAGGTAGTCCCTTACTTAGTCCAACGTCTCCCACTGGTATTTCTTATGTTTCACTGCTCCCTCTCTCCTTTTGTTGATTTCAAAATCTGATACATCTGATAAATAACTCTTCTGTGGCTTTAAGCCATATAATGTTGTCTTGATAAAACTGTTAGAAGTTTAAAATTTTTTTAATTTTATTGGTGTCTTCTGTCAGTCTTTTTTGACATATGACATGAAAATACCAGTTACGCATTCTTTTTCCAGGTAAAAGATGTCTTAGTCTATCTATTATCTGATAGCATGGGGTTCAAGAGGAGGAGGAAATGAGGAAGGAAACTAATGGTTACTGAGCACCTGCCATTGGCTAGACATTAAGAGTAGGCACTTTACATATGTTGGCATTAAATACTAAGAGCATTATGAATTTGTTATTAATCTCTCCATTTTACAAACTGAAAAAAATGAGGTTCAGAGATATTAAGTAATTTGACCATGGTTACCTAGTAGGCAAGTGGCAAACCTAGGAATTGAACCCAGATCTGTCTGTCTCTTGTGTCTGGACTGTCCACTGTACATCTGCCTCTGTACGGCATCTTCTCTCCCAGAGAAAAGGATCACGTCCTTAGAGCTCAGGACATGATTGATTAATTAAAACACCTACTTTCATATTAACATCCATTTATTCAACTTACATGAGTTAACCACACACTACATGCAAAAAACCAGTGCTGGATGCTGTGTGTGTGTGTAAAACATGGTCCTTTCCCTCAGTGAGAGTCTCGACTAGAGTGGGAAATAGTTACGTGCACAAATAATTATAAGACAAGGCATAATGTCAAGCGTGCATGAAAGGATGACAAACAACATGCTACTGAATAAATTGAAGAAAAATTAACATTAGTTCCAATGACCAGACACGGTTTCAAGGAAAAGGTGGTGTTTTGCATGTGCATTGAGGAATGCATATGACTTGGCCAAAGAAAGATGAAAATAAAGAGCATTAGAGGCTGAGGAAAAAGAATAAACAAAAGCATCAAGTTACAAAAGAATGGTTTGGGTGTAGAGAATTATCTATTGTCCAGAACCCCTGGAAATTACTGAGTTTGCTTGGGTCTGTGGTGGGAAATTAGGTTGGAAAAGTAGATGGAGGACAGTGTACGGAGGAATTTGAAAGCCCTGATGAGGAGGTTAAGTGCCATTCTGTATGTAGAGAACCCTACTCTTGTAATCTCATAATCCCATCGTGCATATGGTTAGACTCGAGGACAGTAGTAGCCATTTATTCTTTTATGCATGGATTCAATGAGTGATTTTTTATTTTTTATTTTTTTTGCGGTACGCGGGCCTCTCACCGTTGTGGCCTCTCCCGTTGCGGAGCACAGTCTCCGGATGCGCAGGCTCAGCGGCCATGGCTCACGGTCCCAGCTGCTCCGCGGCATGTGGGATCTTCCCGGACCGGGGCACAAACCCGTGTCCCCTGCATTGGCAGGCGGACTCTCAACCACTGCGCCACCAGGGAAGCCCCAATGAGTGAATTTTGAGAAATGAAGCAGATGGTTGGAAATGAGAATTTACACTTATGAGGAAGTCAACTCTAGAGACAGATTTAAGTTATTAGCCCAGAGTTGATCACTGAAGTCATGTTTGGCCCTCTACCCTTCTCTCTCAAATTAATAGAGAACCCCAAGTTTTAGCCAAATACATTGCTATGTAGCTAAAAGACAACATTTCTCATATTTCCTTGCTAATCCATGAAACTATGATCCAACAAACAAAATGTAACCAGTAGTGGTATATGGTACTTCCGGAAAATCTACTTAAAAGGAAGAGATATTTTTCTGCCCTTCCTGCTTTTAGCAAAGCACATGTGATAGCTGGTGCTCTAGCTGCCACATTGGACATTGAGGACAAGGATCTTACCCTAGGAATGGCAGATCAGTATACCAGAAGGAGTCTGGAGGTTCCTGAAAAATTTGTGGACTGCCATATGAGCCCTGAACAGCCTACTGTGATGCTTCATATATACATGAGATAGATAGCAGCTTCCTGTTTAAGTCACTGTTTTTTTGTTTTTTATATGTAGTCAAACTTCATCATTTCTGATATATAACAAAATTAGAAGAAATTGCCAAGCGAGAGTGTAATGGGAGAGAGAAGAAGCCTGAGGACTGAACCCTGGAGAGCATCTACATTTGAAGAAGTTCAAGAACCTGGAGAGTTCACAGTCAAAGCCAGATTAAAGGTGGAAAGTGTATGTGAGTTTGTGTGGGGTGGTGGCTGAGAGATGGTGGTGGAAGTTTCTATCCAGTCTAAAAGTCTGTTTCCAGAAATAAAAAACAAAGGGCTGATGGTGGAGCCACTAAAAACTAGGGTGATCCAGGCTACTTCCACGACAGAGGACTGGATTATGCAAGGCCAATTTCTGCTAACTTTCCAATCATTTAATTCACTCCAACTCCCCTGGGGTAGAATGATCAGGAAGGACAGGAATGTCTAAGGAATTTCCAGAAGGTCAAGTGGGGGAAAAGCATTCCACCACAAATAAAACAGGGCCTTTTATTACAGCTATACTTGAGAATAAGTCTACCTTAAATCAGTCTTTTGCCCTGCATTTGGTACCATAAATGAATGCCCCTTCTCTGTTCTACTAAAGGCTATATGAAGTCCCAAACCTGCCTATTGGTGACTGCAAGGGATGAGTGGTGAAGAAGCGGCCCCTGCCCCCTCTCCCCTGCGCTCTATCTATGGCTCTGCATCCCGCAGACCTTCTGATCCAAGCACTGGCAGCCATTTGTAAGGAGACTTCGCCAGGTTCTGCAGATAAAAGGTAATTCCAGGGCTTCCCTGGTGGTGCAGTGGTTGAGAGTCCGCCTGCTGATGCAGGGGACACAGGTTCGTGCCCCGATCCGGGAAGATCCCCCATGCCACGGAGCTGCTGAGCCCGTGGGCCATGGCTGCTGAGCCTGGGTGTCCAGAGCCTGTGCTCTGCAACAGGAGAGGCCACAACAGTGAGAGGCCCGTGTACCGAAAAAAAAAAAAGGTAATTCCAATTTTCCTCAAAGATTAAAAGCCCTATTATTTGTACTGTAGCTTAGGAGTAAGGGTTTCCCTGATGCTCAAGTCTGTTTGTTAATTATTATTTTCAGAGTGCTGACAAGTTGTTGACAAAGCACCTTCACATATGTTATTCAGTCCTCATGGTAACCCCATGGAATAAGCAATTTTATTCTCTTTGATTTATAATGAGACCCAGAGAAGATGATGAAGAAAAGGTAATGATGAAGATGATAATAATAATATAAATAGCTATCGTTTACTGAATTACTACCAAGTACAATGCACAGTGTTAGGAACATAAATTTTTTTAACATTCACAGCAATTCAGCAAAGCTGGATTTAGTAGATCCATTCTATAGATAATAAAATTGAGATTCTAAGAGTTGAAGTGACTTAAAGGTCACACACTAGTAACTGGTTGAGTCAATACTCTAACATCTTCTGGCTGCAAATCCTTGGGTCTCTCCCCTACACCACAGTGAACGTGGCACTAGGGAGCGAGCATTCATGGTACACTGAGACGTACCCCTTGCCAGGATTTTTCTTCACATAAACATCGTAGCTGACCCTGTGATGCCCCAGGAAGCTGTCATTTACCCTTCTCCGCCTTGGGGAATTGTTAGGGGGTGAAGATACTAATAAGACACTCAGTTCATTGAGATCACTGAAAGAAGCCTGAGCTAGAAACACAAGGCTATAACTGGCAATCACTATTAAGGCTTTTATTTGAATAATGAGAAGAATGTTTAAAGAGTAAATGATGGGCAAATGATGGGATTTAATTAGTTTATTTCATTATTATTATGCCAACAGAATTATTTTACATCGTTTCTATGCAAATGGGTGCACCATTTAGTTCAATCTGTGCTTTCTGTGTACTGAAAGAATAAATAACTAAGGATAACAAGAGAACCATTTGGTAAGGTTTAAGTAGGTTTTTCCTTTTCTCCAAAAACTGATTTTCTTTCATGTTTCTTTTTACTCTAATTAGAAATCAAAGGTAAACTAACATGGACCAAATGTGTACAGCAAACTCTAGTTCTTCACACTCTTGTGCATCTTTTTAATCCACACTCGGTCTGTAGGATCCCATTAATGGGTTGTTCCCTGCACGTGGGGAGTTGGCAGTAATATTTTTCCCCAATTCTTTACTACTGGGTTTAACTCTGAAACTTTTAAATTAAATGGTCTTCAATCATGCCCCACACTGAAGCGGTGAAAAGTCTTTTAAGTAAAACCAAAAGGAGTTTACGATGCTCTGACATAGTTTCTTAATAAAGAAAAGCCATTTAAAGTGTTAACATAGCATTAAGTGAGGATTTTGAAAGTTCTTGCTTCATCTTACCTGCTCTCTGTATTCTAAGAGTTGCAGAAGAAATTCTAAAATACAACATTTTGTAAAACTTGAAGAGGGGACTGGCGGGTAACAATCATATTAAGAGCTACTTTTTTTTAGCAACTACTGTGTGATGGGCTCTCTGCTAAGCAGTTCATAGCCATTATTTGAATTCTCATAAGAACCCTACAAGGAAGTAGTTTTTTTATTTTTACCCTTGTTTTGTAGATGAGGAAATTAAAGTCAAGATTCATCTGATCAAAAATGAGAGCTTATCTTACAGAGCCATTGTGAGGATTAAATGAGATAGTGCTTGACACAGTGCAGGGTTGCTGTTTAAATCAATACTCATCTTATCTTGATACCCCTTTTCAAGATTAGTCTCAAGCATTGCACTGTCTCCTTAGCATTTGAGTTCTTGAAATACTTCTGTCTGAGAGAAAATGACAGTGACATGATTCACTGTTTTGATTTAATTTATCAAACAGAAGATATTTGGTCTGCTGGCCATAATTTGCTGGTTGCTCACCATGGACCAGTTCTAGCATATTTTTGGAAACTGCTTGGAAATTCGCAAGATGATAGTAATTATGTGTATGCTTGGGGGTTTTCTACGCTAAAATCATCAGCAGATATATCCATGTTAGGTATCGTAATCTTAAAATGTATGATTGTCCACTAGTGACAAGATGAGGTGTTAGTTTCTGATTCTCTTTTTAACTTCCACCCAACCATTTATTTCAGCAAAATATGAAATTCAATAACTGAAAACTGTAAACAGGCAAAAATGTCCTGAGACGCTATAGGCAGGAGTAAGACAGAGTGCCCTGGAATGGGGTTCAGAAGCCCTTAACCTCAGTCACAACTCTCTCCCTGATCCCCTGGGTGGCCTTGCTCAAGCCACTCCTCCCCTAGTTGCTTCTCAAGGTCGTCACTTGTAAATAGAGGACACTGTATTCTGGTAGCTAAGTTCCCTTTTTTCTTTAGCCTGACATAATAAACCAGAATGGAAATTCTGCTATTTGGCAGGTAATGTTAGGGCTAGAAAGGAAAGAAGCCTGGTATCTGTGCTTGGTACCTAGTACCTGGACCTTACTGAGGCACCTAACCTCTCATCCACTGATAAAAAAAAATTTTTTAAGTGATGTAAGTGAAAGGTTGTTTACATTAATTACTAGTGGGTTATCTACCTGTTTTGAGAGGACTGGTTTTCTGTCCACAGGGATTAAATAAAACAGCTCCATCTCTCATAATGGCTAATAATGCCTCCCTTTCCATACCATCATCATCATTATGTAGCCAAGACAGAAAGGTATTTGGCCACAAACATAAGAACAATTTATTTGCTTCTGAACTGACTGTATCAAGGAAAGGGACTTGACTCAAAATCTTTTAGTCACAGTCCACAAGGAATTTCACTTCAAGTTGCCATTGTCCTTCATACATACTCTAATCCAAGGAACTAACATAACTGTGTCATAACTGTACAGTTATCGATCTCCCCCATTGGCCTAGGAGCTCCTTGAGGGCAGAGACCCATCTTAATGACTATGGTATCACCACTGACTAACACAGTCTCTGACATAGACCCCTCGTTATAGAATAATTAAATTAACCATTTCTAACTATTATTTGATCTTGAGACTACAAACCCAGAGGTCATCTTCAGTATTCGGTTACATCAGAGGTTATATTACTATGACTGTGCTGAGGAATCAGTTCAGATTGTAATCTGAAGCCTTCAGAAGCATTGATAGCTGCATCCTTAACTCACCTCTCAAACTGGTTACTCAGCAAGTGAACCAAAACATTATACCTCCTCTTCTCCCTACCTCACTGCCTTTGGAGTTATATAAAACACTTTGATTTGCATCCAGAAAATTGAGAAGGAGAAAAAGACAGACAGTATAATACAACAGAGTCTTTATGAAGTCCTTGTGCAATTTTAAATATTCAGCAATTTAGGTTGAGAATATGATAGATACAACCTATAAATCAGATTTAAAGCAAACCGAATTTTCTCAGAAGTGGTAGGAATCTCTGCTCAATGCAGAGTACCCAGTGGAGCAGTTCACAGAGTGTATTCTGTCACTGAATAACTATTTAAATGCTGGATTAAACAATGTTTGCTTACTACAGAGTCCTTCAGAGCTGTTAATGTAATCATTTACATTGTGAATCTACAAGAAGAGTATATAATATGCAATTGTTTCATATACACTTGTGATATATGATTTGGAAGAGCACATCTTAGAAAACGCTGGTTTAGTTCAACGTGAACATTTCATAGATAGGAGTACCATCAAATGGTTTACCAAGTAAGAAGACTTATTCGAGGGTATTCAATTTCCTTAGCGTAAAGCAGGAGTGGATTTCAGGGTAGTCTGGTTTCCAGTCCAGAAGAGTATACCTGTTTCCATCAGGCCATGCTGCGAGCCTCTACTAGCCAATGAGAGAACTTTCTGCAGTAGCAACACTGTCTCTTCTGTCTCATGAAGCCCTGTTTGTTGCCCAATAACTAATGGCATTTTTAGTGTAGGTTGCAATCTCTAAGATACTTTTGGTTTTTAGTACAAAATGACTTTCCTAGAAATATAATTTTGCAGAGGAAGAGTACACAAGAGAAGTATGGCTTAAAATTCACCTCTTGGGTGTTCTATAATAATTTAGGGCTACCTGCTTAGCTGTTGAACAGAAATACCTGGTAGAAAACAAAAAACAGAAAAACACAGAGTGCTGGGCACAGAGGATAGAGGTCATTTTCAAAACAGCCAGCCGGTTCTGTCCTGTCTATGGGTGCCTGTCCAGAAGCCTAGGCCCCAGATGACCTGTCCAGAATCCTTTTCTTTCTGCCCATCTAATCCCAATCGCATTTTTCAAGGTCCAACTCATGTCTGATCTACTGTTTTTTAGAAAAACCTCACATTTTTTTCTACTGAGTCTTTTCTGATAATTTCACCCCCACCCCCACCCCACCCCTCCGTCCTCTATAGTCTTTACTGATCTCAGTTGGCTGAACTGCCATGTGATGGAATCGGAAGAGCTAA
>NW_020175047.1:2047842-2071033 GCF_003031525.2 Neophocaena asiaeorientalis asiaeorientalis
TCTTGAATCCTAGCTCTGCCTACACTGTACCAGCGGTCCCCAACCTTTTTGGCACCAGGGATCGGTTTTGTGGAAGACGGTTTTTCCACAGATGGGGGAGGTGGGGAATGGTTCAGGTGGTAATGTGAGCGATGGGGAGCGGCTATAAATACAGATGAAGCTTCGCCTGCTCCCCTGCCGCTCACCTCCTGCTGTGCGGCCCAGTTCCTAACAGGCCCAGGGGTTGGGGACCCCTGATCTAAAGAACCTCATAGTGAGGTTAGTGAGAAGCTACACACACACATTCACACACACACTTAAATATGATGCTTAACATAGTGCCTGGCACAAAAATGTTAAGAAATAATTCTCTTTCTTTCTAATTGCTTGTATATTAGACCAATCTGCCAAAGGAGACTAACTGTTAAGGGCAGAGGGTATATCCTTCATTTTTTCTCTTTTTCTTTTACTCTCCACAATGCTAGGAATTCTTTCATCAAAAAACAATGCCTCCTAGTAACTGATGAACATCTCACAGTAGGTGTTAACAATTTATTCTATAATACAGCACAGCTTATGTAAGTAAGTCAAATGAGTATGCAAATTCCTGAAAACAGTGCCTAAGCAACTAGTAAGTGCCATTATTAGCACCACTCTAAAGTAAGAACATTTGTTTTAGTGCTGCGCTAAAACTTAGGAAGAGTTATTTATCTTGACTCTATCTCAAGGGCTAGTGATTTTTACCCAGGAACAGCAAATCCAGTTGAAAAACTATTACCTCCTAGAGATGGAAACAGGGCAACATAAACAGGAAGAAGCCATCTGATTCTTAAGTCTTGGGTGACTCATTGTCAGCCTGGAGTAAACACGTATGACAAAACTCCATATGTACAACCTCAGAAGGGACGCACAAGGATGGGTCACATCTAAGTGGATTCCAGAGTAGAATATTTAGTAACTCGATTTCACCAAGTCATTGGTTTTCCTTGCAGTGGCCCCAGGGACTTAAAGCTAAAGTTTTTACAAAAGTCCTTTTTAACCTTCCATCTGAGACCATTCTTTAACTCTTTTAGAAGCAGCAACAGAGTGAAAAGAATGTTAGAGGAAGAGCTGGAAGACTGGGAACCTGCTTTAGTCTCTACCATGTATTAATGGGAAGATTTTCTCAACTATAAATGTTATTTCATCCAAAGAACATTAAGTATCTTCTATGTTCTAAGTATTCACTGTTCTAGGTGCTGGGGTCCTGAGGATAAGAGGATAAGTAAGGTAGAGTTTAATGGGGAAGACAAAAAAGTAAACTGATGATTGGAGGACTTGAGAGATTTAAGCAGAAGCCCTGCTTCTATCATCATCTTCCTTTCATGTTTCCTTTATTCATGAGAAAAAACAGAAAAAGTTAAATTACTTGCCATTGTCACAAAAGAGTAATGCTGGTTTTCACAATATCCTAGTTTCAAGTGTGATCATCAGACTCATTCAAAGATCTGAAATACAGGTTTTTCTATCTTTGAGCAGTAATATTTCTGAAAAGTCATTGATAAATTCTTTTTAAAAAATCTATTTTAAGTATAGTAAAACAGGTTGCTATTGAAAGATTTCTATTCTCTACTTTTTGTTGTGAATTTGATTTGTTTAAAGAATGAGGTACATCTAAATTCTTAATACAGTCTCTGAAAATCATTATAAATCATAATGTGATTTTTCTGACATTTATGTCAGAAATCTTAAATGAGGGGGTGTACGGCAGGTGGAAGAGTACAGAAAAGTAGAAAGAGTATGGATTAGGTATCAGAATAAAAATCTAAACAATAATGGCCACCTTATTGTGTGTCTGCTATATGTGAGGTCCTTTACATATATTACCACCTTATTTTATCCCTTCAATGTTTTTATCCCTATTTTACAAATGAAGAAGTTGAGGGTCAGAGTGGTGAAGTGACTTGACTAGGTCATACAACTCTGGATGAGACTGGATGAGATGCTGATCGGGGATGCAAATTCCGTTATATAATGATTTCTTTCCCAGGATACTATGCAATGTAGAGGGCAGAGAGGGTTAAATCCAGGGATACTTCCTTTCATCCTTACGAGCCAGGCAGCAAGAGAGGGGAAAATGGAGATTTGGGGTGAATGGAGGGCACATCACCCCAAAAGGAGAAAACACTGCCTAGAGAAGGGGCTGGCTTAACAAAGCGGGATGTTAGGAAGATCTCTGCTCACATGGAAGGACTCGGCGAAGCCGGTCAGGGGAATTCATCCTGTCTGAAAAATTCTTCAAGCTGCAGGAAAGCAGGGCCATCTGTTTAAACAGGACAGCTCTGTGGGAACAGCTTCATGAGGATATGTTAAATAAGATCCAGACTTTCAAGCCATGTTCCTCTGTGAAAGATGAAACTTACCTGAGCTTATTTTCCCTTATCTGTAAAAAAGAAGTTAAATCTATGGACGCTTACTACCTGTGGCCTTTTTCGTTGTTGTTCAAGCACTTAGCACAGTGTCTGTAACATGGTAATTGCTTAATACCTACTTGCTACTATTGTTCTAAAGACCTGTAACTGTCAAGCACACTGCACATGGGTCCCACCAGTCTAACACCTTAACCTGCACCACCCCAAACTCATATGCCAATTACAAAAATCTGGGAGCATGAGAAGTGCAGAAGTAAAACCCACAGACACACTGTTTATTAACCTACAAAATGAGGATAGAAATTCCTATTAATTCCCAGGATGCCTGTGATGGATCTAATAAGATAATATAAACACTCTGCAAACTACAAATGGATATCCAAATGTGAAGGAATATCGATACTGTTATTAGTAATACTGCTTTATTGCTATTTTTAGAATATCCAGGAAAACACATATTCTCACTAAAACACTTCTGAAATGGTTTAGGTCAATTTTTTTTTATCATTTTATTCTGAGAAACTTCTACCAATAGGTAAATAGTAATGGAGACAATGGAGGAACCTATGCTTAGATTAAATGACAGATGAGTTATATTTAAATAAATATTTGTTGGTTTTACTTTTTAAGTAAATCAAACTTGTTTTTGTTTATTCAATTATTTTATTTAATTCAAGTAATTTCGTCAATAAATATTCATTAAACCAAGTTAGCACGCACAAGGCCACAGAGTAACATATTAAGAGCACTGGAATTTGAAAACAAAAAATCTGATCTGAATTCTACCTCTTCTACTTAAGAACTTTCAAACCCCCATCTCCAGCAACGGTTGTCCACCCCTGTTAAAAGATGACCTTGAACAATGTATGTATCCTCCTGAGTCTCCTTTTCTTCATTTTTGAAACAGAAATTGAACTACCCACTCTGCCTACTCAAGGGAATTTGTGAGGATTAAATAAAATAATAGACCATACTGATGTAAGGTACTATTCTTTGGCAGAAGTGTGCATTAATAAACTAGAATGGTGGTTTATTATATATAGTGAGAAGTATTACTCATGAGTGGACTGAGGCTCTTTGTTGCATCCTTTTTCTGTAGAAAATTCTAAGTGAAAAGCTGATTACAGTCAGAAGGATGATAGAGACTGGTACGGGATCATAGGAGGATTTTAATGACTAATGTCATCAAAATGGTCGCCTGATGTGTTGATCTTAACATATTCATATATCTTGTTCAGTTTTTATTGGTATCAAGTACCCATTTTAAAAGGTCATATTTCTAAAATATATTTGATAATTTGGAGAAATGATCACACAATATAATGGTATTGGCTGATTTTTATTTGCTATGACCTGACAGTTTCTCCAGTCACGTTTATAAGTGCCTATACGTTTTCATGTTGCCCTGAACAGCAGAAAAATCAAGGTATTATAGATTCAGTTTACCCTGAACTGAGTCAAACTGTCATGATTCCAAAGCTGATGGACAAGTTGCTACCTCTGCCATAAGAACCCACCACCAGAACTGTTGTCACAAAGAACACACTATTTTGGCTATACTCCAGGAATCAGATCACCACTGAAGCTCTGGGCTGCAGGGACATGATATAGCTCCTAGATCAGCACAAGTGAAAAGTGGATGCCCTGAACCTAGCCACTTGATACTTGTTAAGTTATGGACAAAACCATGGAAATTCTGGTAACATACTTCACAAAACCCAAATTATCTCTATAAAAACTGTGCCTGCCAGAAAAAAAAAAATCATATGCAAAAGAAAGTAAAGCTTCCAACTCATTTCCATATTCCAAGACTTGACTGAGTGCACATAACTGGCTGAGCCTAAATTACATCTGATAGCCTAGAGACACACGGCATCTGCAAGGGCATATGCAATAAACAGTGACGCCCGAAAAAAAAAAAAATCATATGCAAAAGAAAGTAAAGCTTCCAACTCATTTCCATATTCCAAGACTTGACTGAGTGCACATAACTGGCTGAGCCTAAATTACATCTGATAGCCTAGAGACACACGGCATCTGCAAGGGCATATGCAATAAACAGTGTGCAGCTTTCAGCTCTGGAGATATAAGAAGGGACTTTCATTTCCATGAAAGATGAATAGAATAAGATAAATCAGATTTTACCTCCTTCCTCAAATAACCAAAAGGAAATAAAGTCAGACCAACTATATGAAATACAGTTTTCCCAGACACTGGATCAGGCAATGAAGGACAGTGATCCTTAAGACATGGGAAACTAATAAGATAAGCCCTATAATTGCCCCAGCTTGCTGCCTTGAGAGAGCTTCCAGGCCACCAAGCAAGGAGAAAAGAATCCAGGAGGAGCCTGGCAGACACTATCAGTTGAAGAGATGGAACTGAGAATCTGTGGAGAACAACATGGCTAGAGTTTGCTGGACAGGGTACCAGAGAGAAGAAAGCTATACAAAAAGAAAATTCTGGAAATAGAGAGTCACCCTTGAGTATTCACCAGAGTACTGAGTGTGAGGAAGTGACCAGAGGCCATGGAGAGAACCATTTGAAAGAACTGGAGTGATGTGTACTCGGCAATCACAAAGGTCTGGAAACAGTGCCAGTGGTCACCAGCCAAACTAGAAAATCTCACAATTCATGGGGCATTGAGCAGCATACTCAGAAGGGTCCTGCCTCAGTAGTGGGATGTAATTAGCCCTAGACCAAATGTTGCTCCTGAAAAATCTTAAAAGCAAGACTTAAAAGGATCAGATAGTTGAACTGCATCCCGGAACACAGCTCAATATTTACAGGAATACAAAAATATCTGGCCCCCAAAAGGTAAAATTCACAATGTCTGGCATCTGATCAAAGATTGCCAAGCATGCAAAGAAGTAGGAAAATATAACCCACACCGAGGAGGAAAATTAACGAATCAAAACCAAACCAGAACTGACATAAATGTCAGGATTTACAGAAAAGAACATGAAAGCAGTTACTATAACTATATTCCAGATGGTCAAAAAGTTAAAGAGACATGAAAGATATTTTTAAAAAGACCCAAATTGAATTTCTAAAGCTAAAAACAACAATGCGTGAGATAAAAAATACACTGGATATTATTAACAGCAACTTAAACACTGCAGAAGAAAAGATCAATGAATATAAATATATAGCAAAAGAAGCTATCCAAAGGAAACAGAGAGAAAAAGGATTTTAAAAAGTGAAAAGAGTATCAGTGAACAATGGGACAATTCCAAGAGGCCTAATATATGTATGACTGGAATCTGTGAAAGACAGGAGAGAGGGAGGGAAAAAAATATATTTGCAGAAATCATGGCCAATAATTTTCTTTTCCTGCCTCAACTATAACAATGACCTGATAGGGAAGAGGCTCTCATGCCTCTCTTCCACAAAACTTCAAGAATAAGCACTTCCTTAATGATCAGTTAATGAAGTAATGTGGTGCAGCAAGCAAAATTCTTCATGTAACACATTTGGACTTTAGGACAGTACAAGCATAACTCAAAAATACTCCAGGTTCAGTTCCAGACCATCTCAATAAATCGAATATCGCAATAAAGTGAGTCACAAGAACTTTTTGTTTTCCCAGTGCATATAAAAGTTATACTTACACTATACTGTAGTCTATTTAGTGTGCAATAGCATTATATCTAAAAAATGTACATAATTAAAACACTTTATTGCTAAAAAGTGCTAACCATCATCTGACAACGTAGGCTTGCCACAAACCTTCAATTTGTAAAAACTACAATATCTGTGAAGCTCAATAAAATGAGGTATGCCAGTAGATATCTTAGAAAAAAAAGTCATACTTTTTCTATACATTAATTTCAAGTCTAGAATGACTCCACTTATAAAGCTGCTGCGATTATATCATATTTCTGCACTGTTTGCTCAGCTTTTCTCACTTGCCATTTGATCTTTCTAAAACTACCTCTTTCTGACATAATCCTTTCCTTACACTATGTAGTTGTGGCAATTTTCTTCCTGACAAAACTAATATAATGGATGATGTTCAGAAATATGCCACATTTCCGTGGCTGTACCCAGATTTTGACCAAAAAGAAAAAAGACACAAATAATACAACTTATTATTATTTTGCAGATTTTCTGTACTTTTTATTTGTTGTATTAGATATGAAAACATCTTATAAGCCTATGTAAAGTAAAAGCAGACATTGAGAGGTTTGAAAAATGGTCATTTTATAAGAAACAATAATATAATTTAAAAGAAAATAAATATGGCCAGCACGTGCTACTGAAGGAGAAAGATACAACTTACATACTTTTAAAATGACAATATATAGAACTTCTCAATGTTTGTTGTTATTTTTGAGTATCATTTCTGCAAAATTTCATTTGCATCAACGTATGTATTTATTTGGCATTTTCCTCAGTGAATACCTTAAGGCTCAAGTAGCAACTCTGAGGATGCAAAGAGTTACTGAAGTAGATCGAAAATCAGGTTATATACATACTGGAAGTTTCCTCAGTTGAAGAGGAGCCATCAAACTGGAATAACATTCATGGAGAAATGAGGCTTGTGTGATGAATAAGAGAATATCATACAAAATAAATAGATCCCAGTTGCAAATGGAAGCACATGTTAGAGACAGTGGAAATGAAACTCTGAAGACAGAGGATTTTTGAGGAATATGCTGTGTGGAAATGAAATAGCAGGATGGGACAGTCCTCAATCTGAGCCATCCCAGAGAATATGTCCTGTCTTAGACTAACCGCTGATAGAAAGTTGAGTTTGAGAATAGAGGTGGAGGGCAAGGGATAGTGTCAAAACCACTAATTCAGGCAATGTCAAGTTACAATACTTTGTTCCTTTATTCAGTCAAAATAGGTGCTGGGCACAGAACTGGATGTTATAAGAAGTAAAATAAATGCAAGTTAGATATGATTCTTGCCTTTAAGTAGTTTATAGTGAAGTGGCTTCTCTACTTTTCAGGACTGAAATAACAAGAACATCATGTACCTGCTTCAAATTTTTCATTTGTAATGAGAAGATACTACTCTCTGACCAACCCACCTAAGTAGAGTTTGGAGATAAAATGGTCACATTATTGTGAAGACGCTTTATAACCATAAAACATTATATGGAAATAGTGGATTCTCCTTCAACTACCATATGATGACAACAGCAGTAGTAAAGAATAAAGCAAGAATTTTAGAAGAAAATATAAAAGTTGAAACCTGTTTTAAAAAGAGTAATGACTAAAATTGGTTTCCTAACAGGATGAAGACATTTATCTGGGTGTAACTAACAACTCCGCCCCCTCCCCACAAGACCAGAGGAGGTACCATTGGAACAACCCATAATCCTTTCTATTTTTGGCCTGTTTACAGATAGCTTTATCAGTTTAACTATAATTGTACCTAGATGCAGCCACACACTTGCACTTTTTGTGACTTCTCTCTCTCCACATCTCAGCTGGGTATATTGCTGTTACCCTGTGGTTTAATATGAACTAGTTTCTATTTACTTATTGCCTATTTTACTTATCAAGCTTCTCTTGTGACATGGAGCTGGGACTCAAGGCCAAAGAAATACAAGTTGGGTTGAATTAAGAAACAACATTTGGTTATTTTTCTGATTGAAAACATTACTTGGACAGTATTTTTCTACTGAATTCTGCAAAGGAAAGTGGTGATGCCCACTCCCCAGGGAGAATTTCTAATCATTGATTATTAGTTATGTTTTAAGAATTCTGAAGCTTCAAATACTGCTATCAAATCAAACTAAAAGAAACATAAAGTCAACATTCAAGCCTTGAAAATTCAAGAGAATAAGGTAGCTCGTGACCATGGTATAGTTATGTACCATGGAAGCGGGGCTTTGGAAGCCTGGCAGTACCTGAAGAGAAAAGGGAGGAGAGAGAAGAAATGAGAAAATGTCAAGAGGTAAAGAAAGAAACTGAGATAAATTAAGACCAACCTCCCCCTAGAGAGGCCAGAGAAGGGGCTCTTTAAGAAATAAAGAGTTCGAGGGCTTCCCTGGTGGTGCAGTGGTTGAGAGTCCACCTGCTGATGCAGGGTACATGGGTTCATGCCCCGGTCCAGGAAGATCCCACATGCTGTGGAGCGGCTGGGCCCGTGAGCCATGGCCGCTGAGCCTGCGCGTCCGGAGCCTGTGCTCTGCAACGGGAGAGGCCACAACAGTGAGAGGCCCGCGTACCGCAAAAAAAAAAAAGAAATAAGAGTTCGAGAGTGGGCATGCCGTTCAGTCCAAGGTGACCTGTTAGTGCTCAGCATTAGGTGGAGGAGCAGATCAGAACAGGGACCCCAGGACAGCTGGAGAGCCTGGGGGATGGATGCAAGCCCTTCTGCTTCAGTCAAGAGTGGGACACTGGCATTGACTGGGCCAGGGACACAGCAGGGTCAGGAGCCAGCAAAAAGGGCTTTGCCAGCCTCTTAGTATTAGTGTTGATTAAACTTAAGTTTAACTCTGTGTCCATTATGCTTGCCAATTTAAGGGAAATATTTTCACGTTGTATTAAAAACAGAACAATAAATATACTTCAATATTTTCTTCCTGCTGCAGCGCAGACAGACCTGTCCTTGTTTTGCCACTTACCAGCTGGGTCACTGGGGTAAATTATTTTACTTCTCTGAGCCTCAGGTTTTGCTCTTCTATGCAATGAGGACAACCCACTTCAATAGGGTTGTTGTGTGGACTAAATGAGATAATTGCATGTATATAATGTTGGCATATTAGGTTCTCTAAAAATATTATTTCTTTCCTTCATTTCACCTATATCCTCAAAGTGCCTGACCATAATTCAAAATTAGCAGCCAATATTTATTGACTTTCAGATACTGTTCTAAGTGCTTTACTTGCAGTAGCTACTTAATTTGCACTACAGCCCTATAGGGCAGATACTATTTTTAGTCACATTTTTCAGGAGGAAGCTGAGGCAGAGAGAGGTTAAAAAGCAACTTGCCCAAGCTCTCATCGCTAGGAAACTGCAGAGCTAGGACTCAAATCCACAAGCTCAGGCAATCTAGCTCCAAAGCTGGTGCTCTTAACTGCTGCCCTGTGATGCCTCTCTAACCCACAGTCAGTGTTGTTATCCTGAATTCACATGGCAATGCCCACAGGAGCTATTTTCCTTGCCCCTAGTAAATTAGACTTTAGAAGAATGGCCTGATTTCAAATTCTGGCTCCTCTACTTCTATTATAGCTATAGGGCTCTGAACAATTATACCTATTCACCAAAGATGTTGTGAAGATTACACAAAATCATCTCTAAAAAGGCTGACACATAGCGGCCATTCCAGAACGTAGCTGCTATTATTGTTATGCTTTGGATTTTTAAAGAATCTGTTGCTTAAAAAAAAAAAAAATCTGTTGCTTATAGTTTAAAAAAAGTTCTCTGTTTGGCTGTAAGCAGCCACTTAAGCTCTAATAGTCGCTCATCCTCTAAGTTAAATTTGCTGCCTTTAATAGGAGATAGATACCTGCATCCTCATGTTCACCGCAGCACTATTTATAATAGCCAAGATATGGAAACAACCTAAGTGTCCATCAACAGATGAATGGTTAAAGAAAATGTGGTATATACATACAATGGAATATTATTCAGCCATAAAAAATGGAAATCCTGCCATTTGTGACAACATGAATGAATCTCGAGGGCATTATGCTAAGTAAAATAAGTCAGATAAAGACAAATGCTGTACAATCTCATTTATTTGTGGACTCATATGTGGTACCATGTGGATTCAGTACACTTCTGTGTGAACTCATAGAAACAGAGAGTAGATTAGTGGTTGCCTAGGGGGGTGGGGTGAGGGAAGTGGGTGAAGGTGGTCAAAGAACATAAACTTCCAGTTATAAGATGTATAAGTTCTGGGGACCTAATGTACAGCATGGTGACTATAGTTAATAATAGTGTATTGTAATAGTAATAGTGTATTGCTAAGAGAGTACATCTTTAAAGTTCTCACCACACTCACCAACAAAGGTAATTATGTGATGTGATGGTGGTGTTAACTAACCTTATTGTGGTTATCATTTCACAATATATGTGTATCAAATCATCATACTGTACACCTTAAACTCACACAATGTTATATGTCAATTATATCCCAATAAAGCTGGGGAAAGACAGAAAAGAGGTATACACATTAGAAATAAAATTAGATACTTTCCATTAAAAAAGACAAAATATGATACATATATTATAAACCAAAAGAAAACCTAGATAAGTGTAACAGTAATTAAAGGATTAAGAAGGAAGTGAAAAAATTTAAGGCTCTTTGATCCCATTAGTCTGAATGCAATACTACAAAAAAGACATTCACAGCTCACAAAATAGTCACATGCTCCTCCTATTTCCCAGGTCCCTTGCAGTTAGCCAGGGCCCTGTGGCCTCTTCTGGTCCATGGTCTATGAGTGAATGTGACAGTATGCAATTCTCTCTCTTCTTCAGCCATGGCTATTAAGGAATTTATTCCTAATGGTGCAGCTACAGGATGGTGGCATCTCTATCATCCTGGGTACTGAGTGACTTACATGGAGCAGAGCTGTGCCTCAGGCCCCAATTGATGTGCAGTGTGAGTGAGAAATAAACTTTTGTTGTGCTAAGTCAATTTAAGGATTATTTATTATGGCAACATAGTCTTAGCCTGGTTAATACAGTCTCAAATAAGTAATTTTATATAGCACTCTACAATTTACATAGGCATTTCAAATGCATGATATTATTTAAGCTGAAAAAATGCCTAAAAACATTTTGTTGGTCCAAAGAGCATAAAATTAGAGGCTATATTGTCTTAGATTGAAGCAATCAAGGTTTATATTAGATATGGTGAAAACTCCCTAAGAAAAGGGGTTGTTAAAGAGAAGCCAACTGTAAAGGACACTTAGGGAAGTATTAATGAACTGGATGGGAAGGAAGGCTCGCACAAGAAGAGATGGTCTTTGGATTGCTTCTAACTCTTGAGCTGCTATTGTTGGGAATTGTTGGATATCCATTCCTGGAAAAATTGCAATACTTGGTCTCAGAAGGTTTGTATGGGGTTTCTCAGTCAAAGCATGTGGGCCTCTAGTGTGATTTTTCATAAGTTGTTCCTACTTTAAAGATGGGCCAGAGTTCAGCAAAGAAATTTTAGGTGGGCTCCACACAGCTGAGCTGGTTTTAAATTATAAGGTAGAGCTGCTTCCTGAGCCATGGTAACTGATGAAATGCACAGTGCCTTTATAAAGTGATAGTATTGTCTTAGCTTTTCATACTACACAGGTATTTAGGAGTATTCTTTTACTGAGGTATATTGGATAAGGGCTCCTTTGGACTACGAAGTTTTCGAATATCAATAAATTACTTAATATATTAACAATTCCCTCAGAGCAAGAAAACTTGAGAAGCAATAAATCTAATTACCTATGGAAACAATCACTTTTCTTTAGGTTCTCTGATTTCTCAAGTGTAAATGGCAGTACGTTTCCTCTCAGCTCTGGTGTACTAAAAGAAGTAAAGCATTGTTGAGCTTGGTTTTCAACTATTAGTCAAAGTATTAAGTGCTTTTGTGCTAAACACTGTATTTTTTGTGCTTTTCTCTTACAATTCTCAAAATCCTACTGTGTAAGGACTATCATCATTCACGTTTTTCAGATGAGGAAACTGAGGACAGTTGTTGATAACTTACTAAGTTCTGAGCACTAAGTGACATGAACTGGATGTCTTCCTCATTTTTCTTCTCTTTAAGAATCCATCTAAGGATTCAAACTCATGGCTAAGACATGTTTTTTTTTTTTTTGCGGTACGCGGGCCTCTCACTGTTGTGGCCTCTCCCATTGCGGAGCACCGGCTCCGGACGTGCAGGCTCAGTGGCCATAAGACGTGCATTTTTTAAAAGATTGTATTGAAGTACAGTTGATTTATAATGTGTTAATTTCTTCTGTACAGCAAAGTGATTCAGTTATACATATGTTACACATATATATGTATTCTTTTTCATATTCCTTTCCATTATGGTTTATTACAGGATATGGAATATAGTTCCCTGTGCTATACAGCAGGACCTTGTTGTTTATCCATCCTATATATAATAGTTTGCATCTGCTAATCCCCAACTCCCAATCCTTCCCTCCCCCACCCTCCTTCCCCCTTGGCAACCACAAGTCTGCTCTCTGTATCTGTGAGTAAGACATGCATTTTAATTAATGTTACTGCACAGGTGGCTCTGTGACTATAATTAAAATTGAACTCTTCAGTCCGATTTGCTGTGGCTCTTTTCCACAACCAAGTTACTTTGCAGGGAACTAGGAAGAGCTATTACTAATGTGGCCGAAGGCCGATCTACAGCCAGTTGAATTACTCACATTTTCCCAGCCTTTATCTGATTGCTTGCTTCTTCTCCACTTCTTCACTACCTAACTGAAATGCAAGTCCCATCAGCACATAAAATGCTGTTGAGAAGAACTTAATGAAAAAAAATGAATGACAGAAGTTCCAAAAAATGAAGTCTGCCATTATCAATTTGCTGGCCCTTAATCTCACAGTTATGCCTTTGATGGGGTAGAGATAATGCTGTAATAGGCACATTGTAAGAGAATATATCAAAATGTTATTCAGGTGGAAAGAAATTTGCAGGTATCAAGGTAGGAATTTTATGACACTCTTTAAATGCATTTATTCCTTTGTTTTGCATATTGACAAGAACATGATCTAATACACAGAAGTCTAGCAGCCCAACAGCTCTCTTATGTTAACCCTAAAATAAGCTTAAGCTATAAAAAAAAGTTTAAAAAAATATGCCGAACAGTAAAGATTTAGGGAGTGTGACTATGGTTCTTTGGTTACCGTATGAATCACCAAAGTTGTCTCTGATGATCTGATATTAGTGGAGATGTCCCTTTCTCCCTCAATCTCTCCCTTAAAGTCAACATAATAAAAAATAATTTTCCTTCCATTGCACCAGTTTCCCTTCCTATATTCTTTTTCCCAGTTAATGGCACCACCATTTAGCCAGTTGCCCAAGCCAGAAACCTCAGGCTCATCTTTGATCTCTCCCTTTCCTTCAAATCTAACATGCTACTAGTGTTGATTCTAATTTAAAATGTTGTTCCAATCTTCCTCACCCATCGTCTTTCCCTTATACAGGTTCTTTTAAAATTTTGCCTATGCTACTGAATAGTCCCCAGTTGTTTTCCCAACCTTTGATCTCAGCCACCTATAATCCATCCTCCCCATTGCATTAGGGTAATTTCTAAATCACTGATATGATTACATCTTCTATAGCAGCAAGGAGCCCTTATCCAATATACCTCAATAAAAGAATTTGCCTAAATACCTACATAGCATGAAAAGCTGAGAAACTCAATACCATTGCTATATAAAGGCATTATGAATTTTATCAGTTACTATGGTTCAGGAAGGGGCAGATCTACCTTTCAATTTAAATTCACCTCAGCTGCATGGAGCCCACTTAATTTCTTTCCCGAAACCTGGCCCATCTTTAACCTGGCCCTCTGCTCAAAATCTGGCCCATCTTTAACCCGGCCCTCACTGTTTAGAGTGAGTCCCAAATTATTTAACATGTTATCCTTCCCACCTGAGCCCAACCTGCCTTTAAAATTTTTTTCAATCTATGGTTTCCATATTTTAATCACAGTATATTCATTGTTCCAAATATACCACGTACTTGCCCAACTCCACATTTTTGTTCATGTTCATCCTGCTATCGAGAATGACCTCTTCTCCTACTTGTTCTGGTTATTCTCTCAAGTCTATTTCCAATGTTTCTTCTTCTGAGAATACACTCTGAGGATGGACCTAATCTAAAATGAACTGCTCTCCTCTCTAACTCCCATAACTCTTAGTTTGTACTAATCAGATTTATACAGAAACTTATTATGACTATACCTGTTTTCTCTGCTGAGATAGTGAAGCAATTCTGTGATGATGGAGAGAGAGCTGAGTTTGAGGAGTCAGAATACCTGGGGTTAGTTGCATTCTGGTCACTTCCTAAGCTCAACAGTCACATCTCGAAAATGTGGATGGACATATAAAGATTAAATAAGATTAAATTAGATAACATAAATGAGAGCGTTATAGGCTTGTCACCTATTGGGCAGCAGGATCACGAGTTCTCTGAGAGTGGAAACACGCCTAATTTACCTCTGTGCCTCCCCTCTACCAGCACACGGTATGTGTTCATTGAATGTTTGCTGAAGAAAGTAAAAGGAACATGATAAAATTTCCACTTTTATCCAGGAGACTGACAGAATAAAAATAAACTCTGCACTTGTACAGAATATTTGACCTTTAAAAGTACTGACATTTCTTAGGCTTGTCTCTATAACATCCTGGAAAAGGCAAATATTGTCATTTTCCTTTTCCATCTGAAGAGACTGAGGCACAGAACAATTAAATGGCTTGACTAGGCTCATAAAGTTAGCCCAGAGCTTGAGAGAGACTGGAGCTACAGTCTGATGCTCTTTATTTGAGCCTAGAAGAGTAGGTTGTCTGTAATGATTTGATATTTGCTCCAGGGTGGGAATTAATTTACATCTCAAAATCATTTCAGAGGATATGTTTTTTACATGGGCAAGATGGTGCATGTTTAATTCCGCATTTCTGAGAAGGGGAAAAAATTAGATCAACTGTTACTGCCATGATTTTCTCAGCTCCATACATGTACTATCTGTTTTCCTTGGCTGTTCTTTCAGAGAAGTTATCATCTTCTACTTAGTCCCATGAAAAACATCTCAGAAACTCTTGAGCATCATCTTATAGTGAAAGATGGGACAGCAAACTCCAAACACATATCTGAGTTCGTATGATATGTAATAGCTTCTCATTTCAATCAGAGTATGACTGCTTATTGAATTAGATCAGGCTAGCGACAGTGTAGTAGAAAAAGCCTGGGCTTCGGAATCAAAATGACCCTAACAATTCTAGCTGTGTAACCCTCCAACATTTACTTCCTCTGTATGAGCTTTAGACTGTTCATCTGCATTTGGATTGAATACTTTCCCAACAGGGTAACCTTGAGATTTAAATGAAGCAATATAGCTATAGAGACGCTCAAATACTGGTTACATAATAAATGTTAGATCTTTATGTACAGTAAAACTCATTTATGAGAATCACTGGGGAATCAAACATTAAACATAAATGAATTATTCAAATAGAACTCTTTCTAAAATAGATGTTATACTTCCTTGCTTAGCAAATAAAATACAATAAACATAATTTAAACTCCCCTTTAGACTCATGACTTTCATTCAACACATCATTTATGGCACTGTGCATAATGCAGTGATGTCTTCAAGGCTGCTACTGAGTTGTATACAGCTGCCTTTGCCCTGAATCTGCCACACATTTAAGTCCTGTTGTGTTACCTCCTTGGACTGGTTTGTATCTGCCCCGTTTTCTCCACTGCTTTGGCCTTCTCTTAGGGCTTCACAATTTCTAGCTTGGATTTACTACCACAGCGTAACCAGTTTCCCTATTTCCAGTCTCATCATCCCCAAGTCCTTCCTCTGCACTCAACAAGAGTTTGAAAACTAAACCCGACTACTTCACTTGCTTGTTTAAAAAACAAAACAAAACAAACAACCCCCCACCACCACTACCTAACCACAAAAGCTCCAATGGCTCTCCCTGGACTATAGCCTAAAAGGTCCACATTAGCATGGTGCGTACACAGATACCTCTGTGAGCTGACCTATCACCTCTCTAGCCTCACCTCACCTCGCCTCTCGCCTCTTGCCTCCCGTACCTAACCCCTCACGACCTCAGCTCCAGTCATGCTGAGCTGGGCCTTGTGCAGCAGATTCCTGAGGGCAAATTCCTGGCCCTTTTCACACCTTCTTGCTCTTGATCCTGTTGCTCTCTCTGATTGGAAAACTAACCCTGGTTTTCTGATAAACACTTATAAATCTTTCAAAAGGTACCTAAAGCATCTTAGGTTTTAGGCAACCTGTCTTGCCCTTCCTTCCCCAATTCTCTGACTGGAAGAAGTGACCACTTCCTTTGTGATAGCATAGAGCCCTGGGCAGATACTCATCACACTACAATGTTGTGGGATTACCTGTGTACCTCCCACCCCCATTAGACTTTGTGCTGTCTCCCCAGGCACAGGGTTAAGTACTCTACAATCACTGGGTGAGTATCTTTTTGAGTCTTTAGTTTTCTGTCTCTCCTTCTGTCAGGTTAATGTTTAGCTGATATCCCCATCAGTTCCTCACATTATTCTACTTGTAATCTACAGTCAGAACTAATCTATTGCTACATAGGTTTGCATGAGGGCCTGTAGAGATTTTTTTTTAAGGCAAATCTATGAGCTTGGGAAGTTCATGCTCCTACCGACCTTTATTTTGGCTGTTAGCTAGTTCTTAGTGGTGTTCTGGATTTTTGAGGTTGACAGACAAATTGTCCACAGAGAAATGGAGTGTAATATGGTGACAGCCACTTATTGAAACCTTTCCTAATATGCCAGGTTCTGAGCCAGAAACTGAGGATACAAAGTCCTGGTCAGCAAGGCATTTAAGAGACTCATGTGGGGCTTCCCTGGTGGCACAGTGGTTAAGAATCCGCCTGCCAATGCAGGGGACACAGGTTCGAACCCTGGTCCGGGAAGATCCCACATGCCGTGGAGCAACTAAGCCCGTGTGCCACAAGTACTGAGCCTGAGCTCTAGAGCCCGTAAGCCACAACTACTGAGCCCAAGCGCCTCATCTACTGAAGTCCCCGCGCTCTAGAGCCCGTGCTCCTCAACAAGAGAAGCCACCGTAATGAAGCCTGTGCGCCGCAACGAAGAGTAGCCCCCGCTCGCCGCAACTAGAGAAAGCCTGCACGCAGCAACGAAGACCCAACGCAGCCAAAAATAATAAATAAAAATTAAAAAAAGAGACTCGTGGATTATTTACATCATTTAAAACAAGCTTATGACATAGATATTATTAACAAACACACTCTATTTTTTGAAAAGATGAGTGCGCAACTAGCTATGGTGGGGGAGGGGGTCGGTACTCAAACCCAGGTCTGTCTGACTTCGGCTGTGCTGTCATTTCACTATCTCCCGTTCCTATTGGAACTAACCTCTGGTGACAAGAATGCAATGTTCCTCTTGGGAAATTTTCTACATCGCCTTTCCTCCTATCACAACTCAACTTTTCATTCCTGAATGTATAAAATCAAATCACAAAGTTAGATAACCTGAAGTTAATGGGACTTTCAGAAAACTTGTTCTGATGTTATGACTTATTATGGTAGCTGCAGACAGGGGAGAGAAAGTAGAGTCTGAATGTCAAAAGCCATTCACGTTCTCAGTTCAGCAAGTATATGGCCTTCTACTAGTAAAGGAATGGAAGTGGACTGGGGCATTTGTCCTGGGGCTCAGTACTGCCCACTGACCCAACCCAGAAGTAATTGCTACCTCTGGAAAATCCTACCTTTCTTAAAGTCTGAGCACAAGTTCAATCACCTTGGAGGATGGAGATGGGGGAACTGGGCTTCTCAAATGTGGTCTACAGCAGAGACTGCAAACAGGCTTTGTCTCATGTGCCAAAGCAGAGAGCATTACAGTGGCCACTGAGAAGGATTCTGAAGTTGTTTCCAGACTCAGAAGGAAGAATGCTGGGAACAAACAACAATGTCTGTTCTGAGATCAAGAGAAGCATATCCTGTATTTACCATCATTGGTAGAAGTTTCAACTGTCATTTAGCATAAGCCAGCTTGTGATGCTACTTAATTTAGAAGTCTGTTCTAGTTCCTGAACTCAGCAAAAAGCATACAGACAGAGTGAGATACAATCTGTCAGTCAGGTCTGGCACATCATAGGTGGTCAATAAATGTTTACTGAAGGAATGAATGCAAAATTCTACGGCTTTATGTTAGCAGAAGGATACAGTTCTCCCCCCTGCCCCCAATAATCGAGGGAAGTGGGCACACCGAGGTCACTTTGCATGCTGAGAGTTGAGGGCACTATACTATACGAGCCAGTAGTTCCCAAACTTAGCTGAATTCTCCAAGATGCTATGTATAAACAGAATCCCTTGTGATGTTCTGATTGGATAAGTTTAGGGTGAAGTCAAGGATTCTCTTGTTTTTGTCTGTTTGTTTTAACTATTTGCTAGCTTCCCAGGCAGTCTGTATGACAGCCAAATTTGGGAACTACAGCTGCCAAGGTAATATGGTACCACTGAAGTTGTTAAGGACAGGAACAACTTACTCGCATCAGATATCTTTGTTTCCAGTTCCCTCAACTCTGATTCCTGTCTGCCCATCGAGACCAGGCCTGTCCCTGCCTTTGCTGAGATCCTGGACCTGCCAGACCTTGTCCTGGTGAGTCAGTTTCCAATCCCAAAGAGCTTTGCCACAGTGCCCTCTTTCTAAGGAAGATGAGGACTGAGCACAAGTTTTGCAGAACAGCGGAGAGATTAATATACCGTAGTGGGAATAAATCATGGATGAGGAAATGAATGAATAGCATGTTTCTGGATTTCAAATAGCATTTCTGGAAACGAAAGAGTCGTTCTCCTTTCCCAGTTCAATTAGTTTTCTTATGAACTCTCCCTAGCATTCTTCATTGCAGCCAATTATCTAACGTGTTCCAGTATGAAAATCTGGTCATTACCAAAAACATAATTGATTTGATCCGTGCTCTGACATAACACTTTGCAAAATGCATGTGCCTTCATATTGATTAGTCCTGCTGGGCTATTATTTTTCAGTAAAGCAGAGAACCACGTTGGCAGTGGACAATGCAGTAATATCATGAAAATATGAGCTGCTTATTTCTGTGGAAAGTTACAGCATGGAAAGGGTAGATGGAAGTCCAATAAGGATATCATTTGTCCTAAGACTTGGACTAAGAATCTATTTATATCCAACACTGCCCTTCTGCAGGGGAAAAAGCTAAACTAAGAGAGGGAGCAGGGCAGAGTGGAGAGAGCAGGACCTGGCCCTGGGAGACTGAAAGTGAATTGCCACTTTCCAGCCTTAGGACTAGGCAAATTCCTCAACCTTTTTCATTCATAGTGTACTTGTCTATCAATTTGGGCACATTATTACCTACCCCACAGTGCTACCCTGAAGAAGAGCAAAAGTAAAGAGAGTGCCTGAAATATATTATTAAGTGCTCAGTGAATACTGGCAAGGATGCGATGTTGCTAACCAAGTCACAAAATTAGTTTGCCACTTTTTGGTTCCAATTTTGTTGACATATATAATGTAATCTTGTATATTTAAAGAAAAAATTAAGGCAATATGAACACATTTTAAAGAACATTCTTATTATTCCTTTCACGCTTCTATTTTCTACGACCATACGGTCTATTTAGGCCCATACTCTGCTTTTTTTTAGTGGAAAAAAAACAGTGTGTGTGTGTATGCGCGCGCAAGAGAGAGAGAGAGAGAGAGAGAGAAATATCACACATTCAAGAAATTTTATAAAATCTCTCTAGAGAATTTAAAAAGAAATAAAATGGCTGTCACGTATAATCCACCAAGGCAAAGAACATTAACAATAACTTAGACTCCCTCCGGTTGCCCTTCTTAACAACAGCATGTCCCTCCTAAACCCTCTCTGCCCATAGGTAACTCTCCTGAATTTACGGCAATTCATCCCCTAACTATCTTTATAGTGTTATCACATATATGCATCCCTAAATAATATATGGAATATGGATATAGATATGTAATCACATTGTGTATGTTTTCCTATGACTTGCCCCTTAGAGCCCATATTATATTCACTGTATGATTATAACATAATTCATATATCCACCTGACTGCTAGACATTGGATTATCTTTAGATTTTATTAATAGTATTGGTATAAATATATATTATACATGTCTCCTATGTATACGTGCAAATTCTCCCTAAGGTACATACCGAACAAATGAGCTGTCAGGTTATATTTTCAACTTTACTATATAATGTTAAATTGTTTTCCAAAGCAGGTGTTCCTGCTGACACAGTGGATGAGAGTTCCAGTAGTTCTAGATTCCCTCCAACACTTGGGATTGACTAGACTTAATTTTTGCCAATTTGGCGAATATGAAGTGGTGACTTAATATACTTTAATTTGCAATTCCTTGACTACTAATGATTTTAAGTAACTTTTCATATGTTAATAAGTCATTTGTGTGTGTTTTAAGTCCTTACCCATTTTCTATAGGGCTGTTTGCACCTTTCTCATTGCTTTATAGTTCTCCATATATGGTATACTAGATAGTGATCTTTTATCAGCTATACACGTTGCAAAGACATGTTCCTTCAATTTTCAATTCATATCACATTTCACCTCAGAAAAATCAGACATAGGATCCAAAGGTTTTCGTTTCTCTAAAACTGCTGATATCGACAGCTACAAATATAGACAGATTTCAAGATAAATAATTCATTAGTATGGTTTAAAGGAAATACATTCATGAATATCTTTGCTCAAGCTTGCAGAAGGTGCTTGAAGAGCTTATTAAAATATACCAAACTAATTTAAAAACTACAAGGCAGCACTGTGATGAAGAAGGCTGTCATGTCAAGACTCCAAATACACTAAAATTTTATATATTCACAATGACAGCGGTTTATATATTCACAATGACAATACTTCAAATGGCTTCTTTTACTCATAAGGCATTCTATTACTAGTATATTTATAACCCAGCCAGCACAGACAAATCTTACCAAGTTGACTACTGAATTTCAAGTGTGGTCTTAGTGTAAAACTTCTAAGAGTAATTTTTTCCTTTGATACAATTGTCTTGGAGTCATATCTTTAGTCAACTCATCTTTGGGTTTATGAGGAACTTAAGAATACACTCTATCAAAAATCCAAGTATTTTTAGGATAGTGAAACACTCTGTATGACATTACAGTGATGGATATGTCATTATATATTTGTCAAAACCCATAGAATGTACAACACCAAGAGTGAGCTGTAATGTAAACTATGGACTTTGTGTCAGTATAAATTCATCGATTCTAACAAATGTACAACTTTGATGTAGGAGTTTGATAGTGGGGGAGATTGCATACACATGGGAAATTTCTGTACCTCCTGCTCAATTTTGCTGTGAACTTAGAACTGCTCTAAAAATAAAGTCCATTAAAAATTAAATAATTTTAAAAAATTTTAATGCAGGGAGAAATGAGCTTTTTAGGACTACTAAGAAGTAGTATTGGATAATTCAGGGGGGGAAAAAAAGCAAGCAAACAAACATAAATGTCCCAACTAGTTTCTAAAGCAATGGCACCAGGGAAATAATGACTGTAGAGAAGACAACGATGGTAACAGCAACAACAAATGTTTACTGACTGCCAGGCAATCATCTAAAGAGTTTTACCCCAATAAACTCACATAATCTTCACAAAAACCCTATCGGATAAGAACTGTTACTACACTCCTTTTAAAGATGAAGTGACTGAAAATCAGAGTTTAAGAATAATTTCAACATCACTTAACCAGTTAAAGGTGGAGCAGCTCTAAGCGTTGGGAGATTTCATTGCGCTGCTCTACTGAGAGCAGAATCACCTCGCAGATCACCACTCACCTTCAAGAGGAGTGCAGAACCAGGCTAGTGAATGGATCACAGAACAATACACCCAAGGGTACTTCCACAGAGCTGTATGCAGGCAGGTATTGAATGTTATAACATAATTTAAAGTTCAGGGTTCCACTATGGTCCATTAATGTGAGAACTTCATGTTTCTTGCATTTCACGTGTAAAAAGTAATAAACAAACCTTGATTAAATAGAGTCGGGAGACCAGAAAGGGGAGGAAGAAAGAGACTCTTCTTTCCTGGCAAGGACTCAGCTAATGAAAAGCCATGGACCCAATGTTTACTCTAGCCCTCCCAACTTCCTTTTTCCTTCTATAAAAGAGTTTTCCTTCCCTTGCTGTGGAGGGAATTGCATGTGGCTCACCGTGGTTGTAGACCCTGAATTGTAATGCTGATCCCTAATAAACCCATCTTGGCTGGAGAAATATCTGGCAGGCTATTTGTTTTAGGTCAACACATGGCTGTCGGCATTTTTCTGATACCAAGCCATGCAAGGTAGTAATAAAAACACTTGCATCTGTGTTATGCATAGCATTTCCCACCCTAGACTGTCATTATGACCTACTTATCTGTGCACATCGCTTGACTGGAGGTTCTTGGGGAAGGGGGCACACATTTGTCGTGTGTCTTTTCTATGCTAGATTTTATGTAGCCCTTTGGAAATGTCATTCTCCAGTCATCAGTATCTCTGTGGTGTTTAACTTCATTTCAAGAAACAGAGATGCTGCCATATGAAAACATAACTTAGTTACCTTCGTGTACTAAGAGAATTACTCAAACTTGGTATCCACAAAGGAATTAACCTCTTTGTTAAGAACCAGATAATTCATAGTCAGGAGAGAAATTTAAAGACAATATAATGAACAGGAAAAAGCTAATCCATATCCACCTATCTAAATCTGTTGGCATTTTCTATTTTACTGAGAAATCCTTTAACATCTCCACTAGCATTTCTCATCCTTTTTTAAAAAAAAATTTACTTATTTAGTTTTGGCTGTGTTGGGTCCTTGTTGCTGCGCGTGGGCTTTCTCTAATTGCATGGAGCGGGGGTTTCTCTTCGTTGTGGTGCGTGGGCTTCTCATTGCAGTGGCTTCTCTTGTTTCGGAGCTTGGGGTCTAGGTGTGTGGGTTTCAGTAGTTGCAGCGTGTGGGCTTAGTAGTTGTGGCACCCGCAGCATGTGGGATCTTCCCGGACCAGGGATCAAACCGATGTCCCCTGCATTGGCAGGCAGATTCTTAACCACTGAGCCACCAGGGAAGTCCTCTCATCATTTTT
>NW_020175047.1:2071224-2114234 GCF_003031525.2 Neophocaena asiaeorientalis asiaeorientalis
TTTTTTTGCGGTACGCGGGCCTCCCACTGTTGTGGCCCCTCCCGCTGCGGAGCACAGGCTCCGGACGCGCAGGCTCAGCGGCCACGGCTCACGGGCCCAGCCGCTCCGCGGCATGCGGGATCCTCCCAGACCGGGGCACGAACCCGTGCCCCCTGCATCGGCAGGCGGACTCTCAACCACTGCGCCAGCAGGGAAGCCCCTCTCATCATTTTTGAAATCAAAGAATCCACTTTAGCTGCCCTTTAGAAGCATTAGCCCACCACAGTTGTTAGTGTCTCCATGGAGTTGACTGTACCTCCATTTTAAGAAAGAGAGGTACTGTCACTTGAAAACTGAAGTGTTTTGAATCTCATACTCTCAAAATTCACAGAAGGAACCATCTCGGCTAATGTATTCATGAAATATAGTAATGGGTTCTATGGCAGAGACTACGAAATTACTCTTCAGTATCTATTTTTCCCCTCTTCCTTTTTTTTTTCCCCTCTTCCTTTTAAGGAATACAACACCTCCCTCCCACCCACAATGGAGTTTTAGGAAGGCATACCCAGGTAAAGACTGTATTTCCTACAATCACTTTAGAAAACTTTTAACAATTTATTTTGAAGTATTTGCCTACCTAAGACCTTGCAGTTTCATTCCTGTATATAAATCCAAGAGAAACGAGTGCCTATTTTCTTTAAAAGACTTGTAAAAGAATGTTTATAGTAGCTTTATTCATAACATCCCCAAATTAGAAACAACCCGAACATCCTTCAACAGAAGAATGGATAAACAAATTGTATTATATTCATACAATAGAATAATGCATAAAGCAATAAAAAGTAGCAGACTACTGAAACACAGAACAATATGGACCTCTTAAAAACATTATGTTGAGCCTAAGAAGCCAGACATGAAAGACCACAGACTACACGGTTACATTTATATGAAGTTCAAGAATATGCTAATCTAATCTAGATGAGATTAGATTCAGATAAAATTCAGAATAGTGGGTATCTCTAAGGGTGGGGGTTGAAGCCCAGTGCTGACTGGAATGGAGCATGAGGAAACCTAGGGTGCTGGAAAGTTCCATATCTTGGTATGGGTGGTGGCTACAAAGATGTATACTGTCATTAAAATTCATTGATCTGTGCCTTTTATTGTGTATAATTATATTTCAGATAGGTAGACCAGGAGGGGGAGAGGGAGGGAGAAAGAAAGAGGAGACAGACAGACAGACACCCTGGGAGTGCCAATCCATGGCACAACCTGAAACCCTCCCTGTAGTATTTGAAACCAATACCAAATATGTTACACTTTCAAGGCAACCAGTTCTTAAATTACCAAGGCTAAAAGGTGGGGTGTGTGCTTCCTCCCTAGTTATGATATGTTTCTCATTTAAATTATTTATTTGTGTCTGGCATATACCAGCTAGATGTCAGCTGGAAAACAAAAAAAGTCAATCGAGGTTTAAAATGAGTGGTTAATCTGTCTGGGTATAATCAAATGTCAACAATAACCTCGAAATTCTCTAATAACTTGGAAGGAGAATCTGTGCACTCACCAGAATGGTACAAACTTGGGAGTCAGAATTACTCCTGTTTAATTCTTGACTCTGCCTCTGTGTGAACTTGGCCAAGTTCATGGACTCTGAGGCTGTTTCCTCATCTGAAGAACGGGGTAATAATGCTTGACTCATAGTGTTGTTAAGAATATTGGCCGAGTGGACGCATGAAGAGGCTTTAGAATGTAATACACACTCAACAAGTTCTAGCAACTATTATTCTCCTAGGAAGATGAGATCTGTATTTCAAGAAAGTGATTCAGTGTGTACAAGTTTGACTTTGGCATTTAATTCATTTAGTTGTATCTTGCCCTGTACACAAAAAGTTCAAAGTACCTACAATATATTTATTACTAAATAAAATTACTCTTTAATTCACAGTACCTCTGATACCTTCAATTCAGAAGGCAAGAGAGAACATGTGACAGGCGAGCAGCCGCTGCCAACCCCTCCCAGGAAAGGTGGGTACACAAGGAGGCTATCTCTCTCCTTTCTCCTTCCCATGCATTTATATGCAAGCACCTCCTCGCATAGATTTTATAGCATTTTTTAAAACAGTGCACTTGGCTTCTATCTCTCTGAGCAATAGAATTGATTTAGTAGTCTTTGGGTCAACCTGACGTCACAGAATCTTTCAGGCACCACAGCTGATTCTAACATAAGATAAAAGCAGAGTTGGTTATGCTGTTTGTTAGGTGGCAGGCTAATGGAGGAAGTGTTTCTCCTTTATTTATAACTCCATTATTAAGATTTAAAATCCAACAAACCGTGGCGGTGTTCTGTTACACAATCAAGGCCTTCAACACAACAGACTGTTCACAGAATCACAGATAGGAATTATGTACACGTTCCCACTTTGAATCCCCTGCTGTCCAAGAAACTTCCTTCCTGCCAACAAAGTGACAAGCAGCCAGCATATTCAAACAGAAGTCCCCTTTTAAAGTAAAATATTAGGTGAAACCATATGAAACATTGACAATTTCATATGGTTCAATCTAATATTTACATCAAATCATAGGATGAGTTAAATCAGAGGTGAAAATGACCAAAAGGGAGCTGGTAAGAGTATTTCCTCTAGGCCAAGTTCTTCTACCAGGGGCACAAAGTGCCTACATGGTGATGAACTTAGAAAATACCCTAAGCCAGGCAATCCCTTAACCTCAGACACGCCCTGCTACCTCAATACCCAGTCTTTGCGAAGACTTCATGGGCTTCAGAGCCCTGAGAGAACCATGGCCAGCCGTGCACCCAACATGCCCCAGCAGGGCTCCGTGTGCCCTCATCCTCAGAGTCCAACACATTTACTGCCAATGAGAAATCTGGCTCTGCGCTCTTTTCTGGCTCCAAGCACAACTAGGACAGATGGAGGGGCCCTGGGAGATAGAGGTGGCAGAATTTTGAAATTTCCCATTAAGCTGGCTTGATTTTTATGCCCACACATTAAAAAAAAAAAATAATCAGAAGAATCAGATTTCAGGAAATTATCTAACAACTGATTTTAAACCCCAAAATAAAAAAACTATTTTTTCCCACTACTGACAACAACATAGGTTGTATATAAGAGCACATGTAGGTCTTTGCATGAACACTCCCTTCTCCCCACACCCTACCTGCCTACTCCCACCCTGAAGTTGAAATAAGCTAAAAACTGAAATTTATAAAATACAGTCTCTTTCTATGCCCAAGCAAAGAAAATCCTATTGGAAAAGTCTGTTTCTAAAGTAGCCATGTTGAAGCCCTATGGTTTTCTATTCAATTTTCTCTATTAATCCAGAATTACCTCTTTACGTGCAATAGAATTAACCTTTTGGGGGCAAAGACTGTCAAGTGAGCACAGGTTGGACACGACTCTGTAGGAAATTTGGTCAAGTTTTAAATGCTTGGTTCTTGAACTCACATGCTTGTACTTTTGGCAAAAATGGGGATTATTTTCATGCCATCAAATTTTGAGTGTAACCCCAGGGTTATAGTCCTCAAATATCATACTAGGTTAAAGAACTGAAATAACATTGTTCAGAGTCTCCTCTTTTCATGTCCAATCCTTAAATTCACTGCAAATAGCAGTTCTCCAAGATCTGAACGTCTATACTATGTAGCTCCCCCAAAGACTCTAATTAAAACAGAATCTGAGAGCCAATGGATATCAGACAGGAAGAGATCTCAGAGATGACCTTGTTTTACATCTAAAAACCTGAGGACCAGACATGAGAGTTCTTTGTACAAGGTCATACAACAACTTGAACCTAGGTCCTCCAATTTTCCCCAGGCTTCATGGATCTCAAAGTGGGAAAAGGAATGTCCCTATCTATGGGTATGACTGGAAACAGAGCAAAAGAAAAATGGGAAGGTAATTAAGCATGTATGGAGCCCTGCTATTTTCTTGGCACGGAAGCAAATAAAGCAAGGAGAGAAAAGAAGAGAACTTGGGTAATAGCAGTATAGCTACCATCTATGGAACAGTGACAGGATAACAAACCAAGGGTAACCGTAATGATATCTAGTGTTTATTAAGTACATCCCATCTTCCTAGAAGTAATGCATTATTTACTCCTTACAACAATCCAATGATGATGATGATAATAATAACAGTGGCTACCATTTACTAAGCATCTCTTCATATGGGGTGAACACTGTGTTAAGCATTTTATAAATAGTATCTGATTTTATTTATACAACATGATAGTGAGCTTGTTCTCCACAGTATAAAAATGAACAAGCTGAGACTTAGAGCATACAAATCACATGTCCAAGGTCATACAACCAGTAAATGCAGGAACCACAGTAAAATCCAGGTCATCTGATCAAAGAACTTAAGCTTCTAAGCGCATCACTATTCTGGTTCTCAAAAACAGGTTGGTTAAAAATTAACACAAAACCCTTCCTGTATCAACACTCCTGGTCTTTTTAATTTTCCTCAAGAATAAACCAGATCCAAAATAAAAGCCATTATTTTACAAAGAATATTCTAATTGTCTAATCTATTTATGTTGCAAACTATAGTGAATCACAATTTTGGCATTATATCTAGAACTACTACTGGCTGTGGTCTTTCAAAAAATCCTGTGTTTTAACACGGGAAACAATTTCATAGCCCTTTTGAGTGTAAAGGGAGTTGGGTTTAATGCATGTATATCGAGACGAGAGGGGAGAGAGAGAGAAGGGAGAGGGGAATATGATGGAAGGAGGTACTATTTATTCACTGCTTCTAGGATTCTGCAGGAGACCACGCTGTTTAATAATTTCAGCACTATAATTTTAAAAATCAGTAGCTCTGGTAACGAAGTCTATGACTGAAGCATGCTATAAAAAAAGAAACATTGTGTGGCGGCTGGTCCTAGACAAACTGACAAGCTTTGTTCTATCCTTTTGAAACCAAAGGCATTATTTACATACACTCCGCTGTAACACAGAATCCCTTCACTGAAAGAGATTTTTACTTATCTGTATGTAAAAATAGAAATAGTTGAATAAGACCACATATTTTCTTCTTGTGCTAAATTACTGGTGAGAAAAGAAAACCGCAGAAATTCTCTGAATGGTACCGAGTGATCTACACTAAAACTTAACTATGTCTCCTTGAGTAGCAACCACTTGACCATCCTTTTCTTTGCCAGCCCCCCATTCCCCCCAAGCAGTAAGGTGTTATGACTCTGTGCTGAAGGACAGCAACATGGGACACTGAAGGGCTTCTTTCCCAGTGGCAGTGGCAGCTGTCAAGGTGATTTAATACCTATTCAAAGGCCATTTTTTGCTTTCCAGTTCTCAAGGATCTAATTTACCTTCAGCTTCTCTTGGGGGGCAGTGGTTCAAATGGGTAGGAAGCATGTTTTTGTAGTAATACACAGGTATAAACAAAGGTGATAGATGCCTTTATGTTCTTGACTTTACCCACAAGTTTGTAGAAACTGTGCACATTAGAAAACAACAGAAGGTTTAATTTTCCATTTGGATCCCCAAAGAGAGCATAGGATTGTGCTTTTTCCAAGGCAGTTTATCATCGACCCATCCATCTGTCCACCCATCCCCTACCTACTCCCAAGAGCAAGCACCGGGCTAGGTGCTTTAGGTACATACACAGGCACTAGAGCAGAGTAGTAAAGAGTCAGACCTGGGCTTGAATATTGGCTCCACCATGTAGGAGCTATGTAGATTTAGGGCAGGGTCCTTGACTCTTGAGTCTTAGTTTCCTAACTGTAAAAGGGACTCAATGATATTGCCTTATCTCTCATTGAATTAGTGTGGGGATTAAATAAGATAAAGTACCTGACACTTAACCAGCATCTGATAAACAGGAGACTTATTAGGTAGCATCATTCCCAGTTTAGGTGTGAGAAAAGTGAAGCTCAGAAGAGGTAAGCGGCTTGTACAAGATCTCAGATCTAGTAGGGATGGAGCCAGGACTGCACGCTAGGCGTGTGAAAAACACAGGCTCCTCACGGCACCATGCTTCTCTTTTAATGAGCTCACGGTCTGGGGAGGAAAACAGTCACCTAAACTTGGAGTGTCCCACAATCCCTGTAACTGAAGTGCTATGATAGGAGGGGGCAGAGAGGTGTGGGCCAGGAAAACTCCCGGGAGGATGTGCCTGCACTGGTTCTTGAAAGGCCTTTGAGCATCTCTTAGACAGAAATCCTAAGGAGGAGACTATACTCAGATTGAAGAAAGGGCCCGTGCAGAGGCAGGGAGAAATGAAAGAGCAGGGTGCTCTCTGAGGCTGTAGCCCAGGGTCTGTTAGGGGAACCAGTGGGGGAGCTGGGGGCAGAGTCCGGACCAAGATAATCTCCTTTACCTTGTAGGTGTGATCAGGAGCCACAGATACAGTTTAAATAGATGGATGAAATTAAGAGTTAAAATGGCTGGAAGTGAATCACACTTGAATCTTTTCCATTTTCACTTGGAAACAGAACATCTCTCCCACCAGGCAGGCTCATCCAGTGTTTCCATGCCAACCGATTGCAGATAGGCTAAGCCCTAAGGCAGGGAGTGGTGCAGGGAAAGAAGACAGAGAAAGAAGAGAGCAGGGGAGAGGCCAGGCTCAAACTGTGGGGGTGGGCTGTAAAAAGAATGGGGGGGCAGTGCACTACAGAGGAGGAAGGGGGGATCAGTAAGCACCAGAAACGAGGATTTGGTAAACCTAGTCGTACTTAAATTTATTGCAAAGCCTGGTCATTACCTGCCCCACCCCCTCCACACACAGATGCAGCATTCAAACCAGGGTTTTTCTGAGCTCACCTATACTCTGAACATTTTCAAAGGAACCTCATGCAACTTATGAAATTCTAACCAGTTCATTCCTTATTCACTGGAAATCAACATAGGAATGTTAGAACTCTGATTCTCAAGAAATCTCACCAATCTTTTCAACCTGCTTTCCAAAGTTACTTAGCTTTGAACTAGGGAATCTTATTTTTGCTAAGTGTTAGCAAATTATAGCATCAGGTTCAAGGCTGGTTTCCAAATTCTGAATCTGGATGTGATCAAAATGGAAAGCAATCCCAGGAACTGCCCTCCCATTAGCTGCAGTTTGGCATTAATTAGACTTCCATGCAAGCAATCTAAGACTTTTTAAGCTATTGTTCTCAGGTTGAGGAGGAAGTAAATAAAGTTAAAAAAAAAAAAAAGAAAGAAAAAAAAGAAAAAGATTAAATAATGGTTCTTAATGTTATTGCATACTGGAATCACTAGAGAACCTTTAAAAAAAATGATGCCCAGGACACATTCTCAGAAATTCTGACTCAGTAGGTTTGGGCTGGGGCCTGGGCATCAGGGTTTTTAAAAGCACTTGTGATATTGTGATTTACAGTGAGATTTGGTCTTTGTCCCATTCCTGGCACAGAGCTCCTAAAACACTTGGAATGTCCTAAGTGGTAAGAGCCATAAAGGTGTCTCCTGTTATTCATAACAAGCCCCTTTCTACCACACCTCAGTTTCTGTTAATGAGCTTTTAGAAAGTTCCTAAGGATGGAAGCTGCTTACCCAGGGAACCATGCGACTAGAGGGCTGGAGCTTTCAGCTGCATTCCTAACCTCTGAAGAAGGAAGAGAGGCTGCAGGTTGAATTAATCGTCAATGGTCAGTGATTTAATCAATGATGCCTAGTAATGAAGCTTCTATAAAAATCCTAAATGATGGAGTTGAGGGAGCTTTCTGGGTTGCTGAAAACATGGAGATCCTAACAGCGTGGCCCTCACTGGGAGGGTGGCACTCCTGGGGAGAGCATGGAAGCCCGGTACCTCTGCCCCCATATCTTGCCCTAGGTATCTCTTTCACCTGGTTGTTCCTGAGTCTTATTCTTTTATAATAAAACAGTAACCTACAAAGTAAACTATTTTCCTCAGTTCTATGAGCTGCTCTAGGAAATTACTGAATCCGAAGAGAGGACTGTCCGAACCTCTGATTTACAGCCAGCTGGTCAGAAACACAGGTAACAATCTGGACTTGTGACTGGCATCTGAAGTGGGGGCAGTCTTGTAGGGCTGAACCCTTAACCTGTAGGATCTGACACTGTCTCCACGCAGACAGTGCCAGAATTGACTTAAATTGTAGGACACCCAGCTGGTGTTGGAGAACTGGTCGGTGTGGGGAAAACCCCAGACATCTGGTGTCGGAAGTGAAGTATTCAGTGAGTAGTATAAAGGAAAACAAGTTATTTCTTTCAGCTCCCCAGGTGATTCTAACACGCAGCCAAGGTTGGCAAACACTGAGATAAAGCATGAAGAACCAACAAGTAAAACAAACCTACTTTAGAGACTCTTCTTGGCCCTTCCCAGGAGAGAAAGCCGGTGTGAACTGGTCACATTGGGACATGACCTATCCTGGCAGGCGCTCAAGACAGACCAATCTAAATTCCATGTAGGAGGGGGAGGTGGGTTTGGCTATCAGATTTGGACATGCTTTTATTGTTGGTCTCCCCACTAGATCAGGAGTACCCTACAGCAAGGACTGAGAGTATTTATCCTTGTATTCCTTGAACCCACCTTAGTGTCTGGCACATGGACTATCAACAGTTGTTTATAAAATGAATGGAAAGCAGGAGGAGGCACAAGTGAACGAAATGAACGTTAGACCTAATTCTCACCAGACTTCCTCCTTAGCACGTTCAATAAGTCATGGGCATGGGCAACAGCAGCTTTAATGAAAAACATAATACAAAAAATAAACAACTGGACACCCTTTGTAATTTCCGTTGAATTTAATGAATATTTACGGAACTTTTTCCTACTTAGATTCTGTGCCACACTCTAAGAGCCACAGACTGAGCCTTCTAGCAAAAGAGTAAGTTCTAGAAGCAATGACTGCTGGTTCTACATCGATCTGTGGTTCACTATTTTAAGAATTCCATACTTTAATGACGTTTTAATTGGTATAATATGGCTGATTCGGGTTTGTGTGGCTTAAAAAGTGCAGCGAGTAGTATTTTGGATGGGGCTGAAGCAGATCATTCAGAACTTCCTATGTTTTCAGCAGTGTTTCAAATAAATTCCAAAGAGCATTATTTCCCAAATTTGCTTTATCCCAAGTAGCACATGGAATTCTTGCTTAAATCCTGATTTCTAGCGGATAGGCAAACACTGTCACAGAGGGTCTGTAAATCTTCAGAATACCTTATCCTGCAAAGTGCTGACTACAACATTTTTACAGGTGAAATGATAAAGTTGGGGGAGGGGAAAGAAAAGGAACTAGGACCTAACAAATACTGTGTCTGTTTCATGGCAGACACTTTCTGAAACAACTGATACTTTCGTTGGATTTAATACTTATAACAACTCTTTAAGTGGATATTATTATTCCTTTCTACATTAGAAATGTGATCCCAAAGGTACTCTCTTCTATAGGTTAATTTTGCCTGTTTTTGAGTGTTATACGAATGGAATCATACCGTGGTAGACAGAATAATGGCTCACCCAAAGGTGTCCAAGCCCTAATCCCTAAAATCTGTGAATATGTTATTTACATGGCAAAAGAGACCCTGTAGATGTGATGAAGGTTAAGGACACTGAAGTGCCAAGAAACTATCTTGGATTAGCTGGGTGGACCTAATCTAATCCCATGAGTCTTTATAAGTGTTAAAAGTGCAGAACCTTTCCTGGGTAGATGAGAGAGACGCAAGTGAGGAGAGAACTCGCAGTACTCAGCTTTTAATGTGAAGGAAAAGGCCACTAGCCATGGAATGTGGCAGCCTCTAAGACGGGAATGCCTCTCAGATGACAGCCAGCAAGAAAGCAAGAACTTAGGTCCTACAACTGTAAGGAAATGAATTTTGCCAACAATCCAAATAAGCAAGAATTAGATCTTCACTTAGAACCTCCAGAAAGCAACGCAGCTTGCTCATACACTGATGTTAGTCTGGTGAGATTGATGGACTTCTAACCTACAGAACGGTAAGAAAATGAATTTGTGTGGTAATTTGTTATGACAGCACAGAAAACTAATACGCCTGTAGTTTATGTGTGTGGCTGGCTTCTTTCACTCAATATTATATTTATAATACTCCTACCTGCTGTTACTTGTAGCAGCCACTCATTCTCATTGCTGTTTAGTATTCCCTTGTGTAAATATACTACAATTTATTTACCTATTCTATTGTTGATAGACATTTGGGCTATTTCCAGATTAAGGCTATCACAAGCAACGCTACTATGAACATTGTTGTATGTATTTTTGTTGAAAATACATAAATATTTCTATTGTGTATATACCTCGGAATGAACCATAGGGTATAATATGTTCAACAATAGTAAACACTGACAGACAGTCTTCCAGTGTGGTCATACCAACTTACCTCCCATGAGCAATGTATGAGACACTGCCATGAGAGTCTCAAACATTTACCAACATATCTTTTCAATAATCCTGGTGGGTAGATAGTGGCATTAGGGCTTGAATTTGCATTTTCCTGATGACCAATGAACTGAACACCATTTCACATGTGAACTCACCATTTACATATCCTCTTTCATGAGATACCTATTCAAGTCTTTTGACCATTTAAAACAATTTGGTCTCTTTTTCTTAATAACTTGTGGCAGTTATTTACATAATCTGATTATAAATGCTTTTCCAGATCTCTGCCTTACAAATGTTTTCCCATGCTCTGTTTACACTTTTATTTTATTCATGGTATCTTTTGTTGAACAAAGTTTTTATTTTAATGTAGTTCAATTTATCAATATGATAAATGTCCTTTAGGATTAGGGCATCTTATATAGTATCCTCCCTATGTATCACTGGATTCACTTTGGTAATAAATATTTTATTTTGGATTTTTGATCTTGTGTTTTATAAGAGAGACTGGACTGTAAATTTCTCTTCTTATAGTTACCATATCATGTTTTGCTATCAAGGAGATGTTAATATTGTAAAAGCTAAGAAGTCTTCTCTCTTTCCTAATTTCTGGAAGGGTTTGCATAAGATGCTAGGTGATTTACAGACATTATTCTTCATAAAACCTTTTGAGTTGTGTACTTATTATCCTCATTTCATAGAAGAAGCTGAGGCCCAGAGGGAGAGAAAATGAACTGCCAGGGTCATGACACAAGAAATAGGTGGCAAAGCCAGGATTCAAATCCAGGTACTTGTGACTCTAAAACTCAGGCTTTTTGCCTATTCCATTCCGCTGTGGACTCGTGCATGAATGGCTGAGTGAGTTGGTATTCTACGGAGTTAGTGTTTCATTCTATGACAGTTCCTAATTACTTCCTGCAGAGAGGAAACACACTGCCAAAGATGACCCAAAAAAAAAAAAAAAATACAGCTTTGCTTTTGGAACCTCTCATATCTGACCTTTCAAATATCTATTTCCTAGTGCCCCCTCACCCCCACCAACACACACATCGTCAGATCCCGGAGCAGAGTCTGGATTAAGAATAACATAGAAAAAAACAGGTGAAAATAATACTAACTAGCTTTAACTGCATCCTGAGGCATATCTGATCCACCTTTTCACTCCTTGACAGCATTCTACATAGTTTTTTGTAAATAGGAGTCACCCAAGAAAAACTTAAACCCATATCCTTTCCACTATACCATACTTGCTGTAGGTTAATCAAAAGATCTTGCAATCTTCTCATCCTGTATGCAGCAGGAAAGTTCATGCCTCTTTGATGAGGACGCTTGGTCGACGAAGGGTATGACCCTATGGTTTAAATTTGAGCCACCATAACTCCATGTCAAAGATCCACTCACCAACTGTCTTTAAGGTACTCATTTATTATTGAGGGAGATGTACTATACATTAAATTACTATTTTCTAAAGTAAAACTCATATGACTTCCTGTAACAATTATAAGTACCAACAGGAGTGAGGGAGCATAGAGGAAATCAAGCGTATCCAAGAAAATGTGGTATTTCCAGAAACCCTGGACATTAAGGTTAAGACCAGGGATTTGGCAACAGACAGAACTAATTTATATTTGTTCTCCTTCTTTGCTGTCCAACTTTGGGCAATAACATGAACTATCTAACCTTGGTTTCAATAACTGTGAAATGGGGGTAATAATGATACTCCCTCATAGATATTATGAGATCTAAATTCTCATCACCCTCTTCTTGTCCTCAGGATACCTGAATGCATTATATAATCAAGGACTCATAAGAAGATCTGAGTGTGTTGTGGAGGTGGGCATAGGATGGGGGCATCCATTTATGAGAGAAGGGGCAGAAATAGGGAATTTTAGGAAAAGAGCAAAGTGTTATAATCTTACAAAGGGCCAACACTGGGGTTCATTCAACACAGGCCTTTTAGAGATAGGGAAACTCTCTGCTGACCTGGATTCACAGCAACCAGAAACACAGAAACCCCTTCCTGATGACTAACTCAGAGTCCTCTTTAACAGGAAGAGAGCGATTAAACAGTTGAGAAGCCACAGGAACTGGTTAAGAGCTTTGTCTGGAGAGTTAAGAACTACAAAGTTAATTTACCTGAGAATATATATTTATGTGACAGAGGTCACTAGAAGCTACCAAATATCCTGTTTGTTGTAAAGTTCTATTCAGTTCACATTGCATTTTCTCATTATTTTACCCAGGAATCAGATTTTTTTTTTTTTAAGTGTGGGAGCCATCATCTGAAAGGTCAAATCTGCGTTTTTAAGAAAATTAAGGGGGAGTTCCCTGGTGGTCTACTGGGTAGGATTCGGCGCTTTCACTGCCGTGGCCTGGGTTCAATCCCTGGTTGGGGAACTGAGATCCCATCCCACAAGCCACACCGCATGGCCAAAAAAAATTAAAAAATAAAAATAGAAGCATGTACAAGATGTAATCTGAAGAAACTTAAGGGGGAAAAGTATATGAAGTAACCCATCTGTTCTGAAACAATACAGTTATACAATGTTTTAAAATACAGTGGAAGACACCAGAATGTGATGATACCTTTTAAGAGTCCGTTTTTAAAATAAAGGATGCCACGGCTTCCCTGGTGGCACAGTGGTTGAGAGTCCGCCTGCCGATGCAGGGGACATGGGTTCGTGCCCCGGCCAGGGAAGATCCCACATGCTGCAGAGTGGCTAGGCCCGTGAGCCATGGCCGCTGAGCTTGCATGTCCAGAGCCTGTGCTCCTCAACGGGAGAGGCCATGACAGTGAGAGGCCCGTGTACCGCAAAAAAAAAAAAAATAATAATAATAAATAAATAAATAAAATAAAGGATGCCATAATGTAAAATACATGAAAGTACAATTTAAAAAATAATAAAAATCCTATTTTGATAATGGAAATTCCTTCTTACCTCTTAACAAGCATCACCAAAAAGCATCAGTTTACCAAAGAGGATGTTCACCAGCAATAGTCTGGGCTTCCTACTTATTGAGAAAATGGTATAAAAAATGAAGAAAATACATGAGGAATAAGAAAATCTAAAAGATGGCTTTCTTCATCAAGAAATGACAAAAGTAAAAAGCCATCTCAGGAATTTTATAATCATTTAAAACCAGAAAATTCAAGATTAAGAATTTAAACAAGTTAGCTGTCACAATGTTTGCCTTAATTTTCTTAGCTACAAAGTAGGATTATGTGGATAGTAGAAAGATGGAGATGCATCTAGTGGGGTTTATAAAATTATAAATTTTAAAATTTGGAGTACTTTTCCTGATGCTTATATTTTGTTCCTATTTTTCTGACCTTAAAATGGCCTTTCTTATATAAAATGATGGCAATAATAAAGAGCGATCAATTTAAAATATAATTTGTATGTGGGTTTATTATTTTTAGACTTCTTACTTGGTGAAATTAAGTTGTCAATCCCATGTCAGGCCCCTGATTTTTTTTTTTTTTTTTGTGGTACGCGGGCCTCTCACTGCTGTGGCCTCCCCCGTCGCGGAGCACAGGCTCCGGACACACAGGCCCAGCAGCCATGGCTCACGGGCCCAGCCGCTCCGCGGCACGTGGGATCCTCCCGGACTGGGGCACGAACCCATGTCCCAGGCAGCATGTGGGATCTTCCCGGACCGGGACACGAACCCACGTCCCCTGCATCGGCAGGCGGACTCTCAACCACTGCGCCACCAGGGAAGTCCTGATTTTTTAAATTCTAATGCTGTTGGTCAGGGAAATCTATAAGTCTTGCAGCCTCTGCATGTAGGAAATCACACATGGAAAGGAAACCAACACCCAACAGGTTCCAGTGATTTCCAAAGTCCTCTGAGGCACTTTTGTTTTTGTTTTTGTTTTTTTGCGGTATGCGGGCCTCTCACTGTTGTGGCCTCTCCGGTTGTGGAGCACAGTCTCCGGAAACGAAGGCTCAGCGGCCATGGCTCACGGGCCCAGCCACTCCGTGGCATGTGGGATCCTCACGGACCGGGGCACAAACCTGTGTCCCCTGCATCGGGAGGTGGACTCTCAACCACTGCGCCACCAGGGAAGCCCTGAGGCACTTTTATACATTTTCTTAAGAATTTAGACCTGAGGAGCAAGGAGAAGGGGTAGTAACTTTTGCAGAACAGTGTACTGCAGGTGCTAACTAAATGTGAAAAAAATGACACCACTTAACTTTTGAAAGATTTCCTACAGTGGAGAGTGATGACTGAAAGTAGGCCGTTGAAAGCTCAGAGCAAGTGGAATTTCAAGGTCCTCAAGCACTAAGAGGGCTGAAAGATAGCTTTTCCACAGATCCCAAAAGCAGAGGTATGGATACTTTATACAAAGTATTCTTTTAGGTAAAAGACAAAGCTTGGCTCCTTGAAAATGTTCCCAATGCTGATATCGTGTTTCTTACTCTTGCTGCACTATTTACTAAGGGAAACACACATGCCTTCAGCTTTGAGCAAACTGTCCTAAGCCAGGTGTTAGCAGGACTGGCATCACGGGTGTGGGCCTGCCTGGCTGCAGAGTCCCGCACTTAGTATTGTGCTCTGCTCTCACTGTCTTTACATTCTAAATTTTGAATGTGGAGCCCCATTTTCACTTTGCACTGGGCCCCACAAATTGCGTAGCTGACTGTGGGTCTCAGGCTGCATGTTCCCCCATGTTCGGGGCACAACGTATGACAGGCACTTCAATTGTGTTCTTTGATGTGGGGCTTTACCTGGCTAGGGCTACGCAGGCTGCAGAATCTGCTGGCAGAAGAGGGGCAGAGAATTTGTTCATACTGTTGTCATGGCCACAGCTCAGGGGGTCTCGCTTAATTTAACCACAAATCCGCATGCTCTGGGCATCTTCAAACTAGAGTACAGGATCTAAGGTGACTATGATATTCATTCAGCTGCCCATTCGACATTTAACAATGCATAAGTAGTTCTATAGAAATCATGCGGTGTGTTACATGGCAGTAAATGAAACAGGAGGCAAACGTCAGACAAAGATACATGTGAGTTGTGGGTTCACACACCTTTAAAGAGACTGGACTGAGGCAAGGGCTTGGTACTACTCTATGCATGGAGAAAAGAGTAGATAGTTCAATACTTTGAGCCACAGATTCCTTATCTGAAAACGGTGGGAAAACAATACCTACTTAACAGATATTTTAAATCAAATCAAATCAAATTTATGAAAGCCTTTCAATAAAGCCACATGGCACCATAGGTAGGGGCAGAGGACAGCTGGCTTAGGTTCTAAGCCCAGCTTAGCCTCTTATGGGTAAACTTCAAACCTGGTCTCCATTTTCTCTTCTTTACAGTGGGGCTAAAACTAGCACCTATCTCTTAGGGGGGCAGGGGCTGTGAGAATTATATAAGATAATCCATATAAGGTGCTTAGCAAACTGCCTGGCATAGAATAGGATGCAATTATAATTAGCTGTTTATTATTAGGAAGTATTTTAGAAGAACTTGTGGATGTTTATTATTGTTTCTGTTCTTATTGATTCCCAATAAAAAGGAAAATGGGTTTGAAGTCTTAACCTATACTAAATATGGCATTTGTCTGGCTAAATGAGTTTTTTAAAAAAACATAGTTTGAGACAATTATCACTACTGAACAGGACGGTTTATTCATCCAATCAAGAAGAGACAAGGACCTCTGTTAGGCAGGGAACCATTTGCAAGCCATGAGGTAATTAAGTAAAATTTTAATTAAAAGTTAAATGCTCTCCAATCTAGCAACATCCATAATTCATTCACTTGATGGATTCAGCAGTTACCGTAGGCCAGACCATGCAGGTACAGACTGTAACTGGGCAAATCTCCATTTGAGAGGTGCTCACCATCGGTGGAGGGGACAGGTGAGTCAAGAGGCGGGCAGTGGAGAGGGTGTGAAGGTTAGAAGAGAGTTTACATGGGGCAGAGGAACACAGAAGAGAACGTGCTTAACTCAACCAGCATCTCTGAGTCACTGGTGATTCTCCCAGTACCATCATGTTTAACCTTCATGTTCAATTGATATCAATTCAAATATCAATTTGAATTGATATTCAAAAAGTTTGTTCAATAAGTACTTAAAGATTTCCTATAATGTGTCTGGCTCTGTTTCAAATGCTGAGATGAAAGGACCAACGTCCTGAGTTTATTCCCTTGTTCCTAACCGAATCACATGACTTAGGGTGGAGATTCCCTCAATTTTTCCATGCCCTCATCTCTCACCTGTTCTCTCCTGTGAACATTCTGTGTTGTGCCTTTTATTGTTCTGCCCTCTTTTGTAGCTAGAGCTGTTCAGATTGTTCTTGGAAGTAGTAATTTTGGGCTAACAGGCTACAGTACCTCCTCTGGAGATGTGAAATGTCTGGAAGTATGATTACCATGGGGCGGCGGTGAGGATCAGAACCCAGGCTGGTAGAGTGATTCTTCAGTGCCTTCAGAGCAGAAAAGACACCCTATTAATCTTTTTATTCCCCAAGGCATAGTAATAGCATAAGGTAGATGGTTGTGGCCCTGAAACAGTTTTCTGGATGAATGAGCAAGTGAGCAAGTGAATGAATGAGGGTCTGCCATTAATAAAAATGATATCTGATTCTAGAACTTGGGATAGAGGGATAGATAAAAAAAATGTGATGGTCAATGGTAGGGTCGTCCATGGTACTATTGTCCCTCTTTCAATAGAAATCTAAAAATCAAAAACCTTTTAAAATAGGGGCCAGCCTATGATTTTAGGTGAAGGAGAAACCTCCTCCAGATCCCCAGTGAACCCTCCTCCTTTCTACTTCTGGCACAAAATTAGCTGCCTGAAGACAAAGCCTTTTGTTCCACAATTAAGGATGCAATTAAAAATGCAAATGCCTGAAAGAGTGCACATAGTGCTAATGAGTCTCAAAGTATACATGAAGAATCAAAATCTATTCCGCTTTAAAGGAGGCACCAGCTTAGGAGGCAGGCTCTGAATAATGGAAGGGGTAAAGGTCCTCCCCTTTACTTAACGGACCCATCTGACAGGCTCTTTCATAGACTTAGTTTAACTTAATCCTAACAACAAGTCTGTGAACCAGGTATTATGTCCATTTTACAAATGAGAAACTCAAGTTTCAGCAATTGAGCAACTGTGAAGTCTGGACCAGATGCCAGGTCTACCCTGACGAAGTCAGTATAAAGCATAAACCAAACAGAAGGTCTATCAATATCAATGTAACCTCTGCCCCTAAAGGATTAACTTCCTCCTCACTGTACTGCAGTACAGTGGGCATGGGCTCCAGTGAGAGACACACCCGGGTAGAGAATATGGCTTGGCCACATAGCACCATGTATAGGTTATTTTTCCTTCTACAAGGTTCCTCCTCTGTAGAATGGGGATAATAATCATAATTATGTCATAGCACTGTTATAAGGCTTAAACGAAGTCAGGAGTAAAGCACTGGTACACAAGCTCTGGCCTCTCAGTGTGGTTCCAGCTGCCTACCCTGACTTTGCAATGCCCTCTCCAGATTCCTCTGGCTTCCCAAGTCTAGACTATCTCCAGACTCTCTGCCTCATTTTGTTAAACTGTTTCAGGTACCTGGTCATGTCTCCCCCAATGAGATTTTAAGAGAGATAAGAAACTCTGAATCCGAGGTGCTATAATACATTGTATTTCTGAAAGAATAAATGATAATTTTGCCAAATAAGAATATATGAGTGACTGAATGAATGACAGGCAGTAAAAATGCCATTGCAGGCCAGCACTGTGCCAAGCACTGGGCAGGGGATGCACACAGGATTGAGACATGTCCTATGGGGACGGCTGCTGACAGCATGTTGGTCCAAGGTTGGAAGGGAAGAAGGTAAAAACCTGACTTATAACAAAGTTCACAGATTTCATGGCTTTGCCTTAAATGACCTGGAGAAATCCATAGCCAAGTGAAGTTGGAAGCAGCTTTGCACTGGAGCAAAGTCCCCTGACTGGCTTCATTCCACATTCTTCCTTTGCATCCCCAGGTTACTGACCAGCAGTACAGTGGGGGAAGGAAGTAGAGTGGAAGGATATGTTATTGTTTAAAGAAGAAGGAGAAAAAATACCAGGGTCTCTTACTTATTTGATGAGGTTGCTTTCCCCTCCCACCAAAATCAATCAGGTAAGAACATCTTTCCTCTAGAATGACAACCCATCAGGATAAAGAATCCTGGGTGAGATATGTTTGCTCAAGACTTGCTTCAATGTAACTCCCAGCCCTATGTCCCTAGAACAGGAAGATTAAGGGTGCTGAGAACGAGAAAATGGATGAAGTTCACCCTGAACCCAGCCCCTACCCCAAGTCCTCTTGCTAAGAGGGTACAGGCTGTGTGTCATGGTCTAAATGTATTATTGAATTAGGCCTCAGTTGAAGGAGGGTCACAGAGTTCAGCAGGCAAATGAAGCAGCCTGAAAGGCCCTGCAGAGCCCGATGTGTCCTGGATATCCCAGTACCAGTAGGTAGTTCCTGCGTCCTCAGGACACAGCCAGACTCCACACACTTGGTATTGGGTTTCCGTAGGACTGACTGCTCAAAGGTCTTGGCTTATCTTCTAATTTTTTTCTTTCACATTTGTATAGGAAAGAGAGTCTAGGAATTAATTCATCCAACAAATATTTACTAAGGAGACTTTCTTGTGGCATAAGGCACTAAGGATATAGTAAAATTAAGACATTAACTGGGATTTGCAGGTCCAGTATTGATGGTATTGCCATTTCAAGGAGCTTTCCCTTGAAGCTTTAGTAAAGACCACAGTGATCACTATTTTCATGGCTGAGTTTTAAATACCAGTGGTCTTCTGGGTAGATTTCATTGTAGGAAGCCTTATAGGCATAATGTAAAGAGTAAAATAGGTTAATAATTGCAAGGCATATAACACATGAGGTATCATAAAAGGACAGTTACAATAATGATCTACATACTACTTGAATTGCCTGCAGATATGTACAATGAGAATCCTGAGGGAAAGAGGTCTGTGCTCTTACTCATCTCTGTATCCTTAGCATCTACGGCAGACTGGTATATTGTAGGTAAGTACGTGAAACCATGTTTGTTGAATGAAAGAATCGATGCCCTGATGAATCTATGTGTAAAAACATTATGTTAAACAATGGGGCAGGAGGCAGACCTCAGCATTTGTTATATTATATAGCCTTTGAAGCAAAAACTGTCAAGGAAAGTAGCAAGTTTGAGTTACCAGTTTAAAATGTGGACTTCGAACCACTGTAAAAAGAAGAAAATCCTTCAAATTCAGAACAGAAAACCATGAGCAGAGGGCTTAGAGTAGCTGAAGAATGCAAAGGAAAAATGGAAGAAATTGTGAGGATAGGGACGCTGATAACGCCCATGAGGAACTGGAAGGGCCAGGTGTAAGCAAAGCAACCCTTTCTTCTTAGCTGTGTCTCCAACTGAATTCTTTTTAGATTCTGTCTCTGGACAGACCCTTGTGGGGGATGAGAAATGCCTGATGAGTTGGCACAGCTGGGCACTCTGGAGCCATAGAATCCTGGCCTTTCCCGTTGGCTTTCATGGGGTCTAGAGGACTGAAAACATAAAAGGTCTCCGGGAAGTCTATCCTCCTTCCCTTGATGAAGGAAAGCCAAGGCACAGGGAGACTCACCGCTGCTGAGAAAAGTGTCTCCGTTCACAAACAATTCTACAGTCTCTCTGTCCTGCAGGGGACAGGTTGCCTTTCTAATAAATGATAAATACCACTGACATTAATCAATTGCTTCGCATGTGCCAGGTATTTAAATTCACCATTTTACTTTATCCTCACAACCACTTTGTGGTATCTTATTACTAATTTCATGGATAAAGACGCTAAGGCCAGAGAGACTGACTTGTCCAAGATCACTGAGCTAGTAAGTGGCAGAACCAAGATTCAAATGTTTGTCTGTCCGGCACAATCCAGCAACCATGCTCTTAAATAAGCATTGTTCTCTACTGCCTCACACACAGGACCTGAATGTCTGGCTCACGTCCAGTCACGTTCTGTGAGCTTGGGGGCAAATATTTACCGAGTCTCACTTTCTTCGCCTGTAAAATAGAGGAAATATCCCCTGATTCTTCGAGGTGTTGCAAGAATGATACGGGGAAATATATGCCAAACACTAACATAATGGGTGACCCACAGAAGATGCCTGACAAATGTTTCCCTCCATTTCTACTTCCTCATCTATGCCAGGAAGAACCGCCTTCCAAGGTGGCTAGAACACCAAGGGTCTGGGGATTCCAGAGATGCTAACTGTAACTAGTGAAGATGTGTTCTCCTGCCTATGTACTGTGTCATCTGCCTGGAATGCTCCTCCTTGTTTACTCCATCTGCAAGCTGTAGATCACAACCCATTAGTGAGTTATTAAATCAAGTTAATGAGTTGTGACCTTCACTTTTTTTAAAAAAAGAAGAAGACAAATAGAATGGAAAATAGCAAAGTTTACTGTACATTAAAGGTACACTTTGATGAAATTCTTCTTTCAGCTTTATGTGCGTATGTATTTACTGGGCCATGATGAATAATGTATTTCTTACTTTGAGTAAAAAGGTTTGAAGGCCTCTGGATTAACTCATACAAAATCTTCAAGAATCAATTCAGATATCCTTATATAAGGCAGCAGTAAAGATTCTCGGCCTTTCTAGAGGTAACATTTCACACCACACTGCATTGTGATTGTCTTCCCCTCATCTGTCCTCCCCCATTAGATGTGAGTTCCTTGGGGACAGGAAACATGACTTCTACTGCTGGGTCCTCAATGTCCATTATAGGTCCTGGCACAGAATATACACTCAAAAAATGCTTGATGAATGCATAAATAAATTATAGTAACTGACTAAATATAAATTCACAAAATGCTCCAAATATGAAGCAAACAAACAAACAAACAAAGAAAACCTAAATTCACAACAGAAAGCTTATTCACTTGAACTCTCAAAATCGGTACCTTTTATTAACAAACGAACATGGGCCGAGTTTCTCTTTTATATTCTTTCCTGTGACCTTTCACTCCCCACTGGTGGACTTACCTGCTTTTCTTTCTTCCCCTCTCCATTCTCCCAGTGTCCTGGGTGCTCTTGCTCTCTTTTATCAGAAGAAAGGATCTCTCCTTAGCCATTTGCACTTCTGTGTGAATTTAATCCCCTGTATCTCTGACCTTTCTTCATAGCTTTTAGATATAAAGGTGCATTCCTATTAGTAGCAGGAAAAGCCTTGTTCTGCTATAGGGATGCATTTAACAACTGATAAGAAGACAGGGAGTGCATATTTTAGAGGTAGGGAGACCTCAACCTGCCCATATGGAGAGCCCCAAAGTACATGCAATGAAACCCGAAACCCCGTATTCCAGTGGTTCAGGAGCCCAAGTGAATCTATGGCTGAAGAACTGATAATGTACTTGTGGAGCATTTTGAAAAATACTTTATTCAAATTTTTAATATTTTTATTTACTTTTAAGGTTCTACAACTACATGTTTCACAATGCAGGAAATACACAATACGCATAGCCCATTAAATCAAATAGATGCAAATCACTGGCATACAACACGTACAGTATTATCATTAGCGACAATCAACTCCATTTGCATGGCACTACCAAAGCACTTCAAGCACCTTACAAAAAAGATTAAAAGAAGGAAAATGATTACAACTAGATTGGAAAATAGAGAGGGTTGGCTCAAGTTTACAACACCGCCTGGCTCAGATGTGCTAGTTCCCTCCCTCTCCCACACTGGCAGGCAAATGAATCGCCACCACCAGGGAGGACCATTTCTAGTAGGGAAATGAGGCCAACTTCTGCAGTGTCCTGAGGAGATGCACTATCTTGGACACGGTCAGCGCAGAGCTAATGCTGGGAGTGTGAGGTGTAAGAGAGAGTGTGTGCGTGTGTATGTGTTGTGCATATAGGGAAGAGGAGGTGACTCCAAGGGGAAGGTGGTTTTGTGGTGCAAACAAATGTTCTACTAAGTCAGCTAAATTGTTTATTACAGAACAAAGAAGCTGCTTGCTTTCTGGTTTAGGTTTCGGCTTCATGGAAAACGAATAGTACTAAAGAAATCCCCTATGAAATCCCTATAGTACAGTTTATCCTGTGTAAAAACCCCAAAGAGGTTTCTGTTTGAATTTCTCCTCTCAGCTAATCTACTCCTTAATCCAAGAGTCGGCCACTGTGCTGATGGAAGCACACTGGGATTCATGGCCAAAGTGCGTTCAACAGCTGAGACGCACAAGCTGCGCCCTGAGCAGGTGGAGTGAGGTGGCACTAGGAGGCAGGACATCTAACTCTGCCACCAAATGGCTGTGGGGTCCCGGGCAAATCCCTTCCCTCCTGGGGCCTCAGTTTCCCCTTCTGCAAATTAAACAGTGGGCCTGGTGATAGCTAAGGTTCCAGCTCTAGAATTACATAAAGCTGAGCAGAATACAGAGAATAATACTCCAGGATGTCTTTCTCAGATTAAAGAGACATGCTCATCATCTGATGTTTATATAATCAGAGAAATTCTGCTACTGATTTATTTTGAGACAGCAACTAGTTGACTTTCTAAAATAAGCACAATCAACTGGCACTAGTTCTATTCAAGCGATCTGGATGAAACAAGCATATCTATGAAAATCCTATAGCTAAAACTGGTGTAAAACAAACAAACAAACAAACATACTTAATCATTTTTAGTAAGAATCCCCTTTAGGCCTTGCCATTTCATTTTATTAATGAAATTAATTAATTAATTTAAATTAATTTATCACATTGCATGAGAACAAGGCCAGGGGATCTTGTAAGTTCTTTCCCTCTGATTTTACTCTACTCATGGTTCATATCTTTTCCAATTCTACGCCTCTAAAAGGCATTTAGATACTGAGGTCAGCCCTCTACAACACAATTTTCGTATCTTGTGAAGAAATAATTTGGGAAATTTCCCATTTAGTGTCAGCTATTTTTGAGCCTCAGTTAAAAGTAGTTCCTCCTTTCAATATGACCTCCAACTATTAGAATGTTAAAAAGGTAACATTCTTTATTACCTTAAGTCTTCATCTCTTTTGTATGTTATAGTTTTATTTACCATTTTAGAGAATAAAGGTCTGATTCTGAGTAACACTATTATTTCAAATAAGTCTACTAGTCTTACATAATAGCATCATAGCACTTCATTTAATTTTCCTAATCCTCCACAACTTAATTAACAGGAGTAAGCTATTACCAGTATATTTTTGGCAAACTCCTTCCAGTACATTGACATGTTTATGCATTCTATTTTTTTAACAAGATACCAACAATATGGTAATGTTTCCTTCCAGTTTTATTCTATATAACCATTCCATTTTTATTAGCTGATTTATCTCTAACCTACTAACCTAACTGGCTTTTCCTAATTTGCTACCCAAGACTAAAACATTTCAAGATTAGAAAATATTTTATATCACAAAGAATAGCAATACAACACAAGTAAGGAGAACAGAAACAGCTACTTTCCATAATATTTGTGATGTCACTACAAGACATGTTCTAGGGTGGTCCTCAATAGTTCCTTTCACAGATTACACAGAAATGTATCAAAATAATCTTCCAAAACGCAGTTGAACAAATTTGGGACATTGATATTCTGGGTTTTTTAATTTTAAATCTCAGGACTTCTGAGGTACTGGAACTCCCTGGAATAAGAAAGGACTCTATGCTTGTCAGAGAGGCCAGCAAATCAAGGCCTTCGAGAACCTGCCGCCTTCTGGAATCCTGCTCCCTTCTTGGCCCTGCTGTGCCTACCTAATACACACAAAAGATAACTTTATAGCCAAAGAGGAACCAACAGGACAAGTCAATCCAAGTACATCAATTAATGTCTATAACATGCACCTCATGTCAAGAAAAGACAGTGAAATTTCAGGTCAGGAGGATATGGCCCTAGGTGGGAATCAGACCAGATCCTGAGGGAGAGAGATACAGTGAGGATGGGCATGGTTCCTCCACTGATACCTGGATTCATCTGCACCATTAACTGGACATCACTCTCCCCCTCTGGCTGTTAATACTTATATTATTATTATTGTAAGTCATCATTCTTTTTAATTGAATGATAGTGGAATGAGGAATATTTTCCAATTGGAATTAGGAAGATTTTCCTAGATTTTATGAAAAACTAGGAATTAATCCTTTAATATGACATAAAATCCTCAAAGAAATATGGTGAATTATTTTTAAGAAACAACTGGATACTTCAAATTCACTGAGTTTTTACAGTTGGCAAGTGTACAGTTTTCTGGGTTTTTTTTCAAGTGGAGTCAGCACTGATGAAGTATATTTTGGGAAGAATATAGAAGGCTTATGCTAAGAGGTGAATGTTATAGTTGAGTGATGATGGATCTTACTGAAGAGTTAACTATGGGGATGAAAGACCACAGGGCATTTCAAGTTCAATCAATCATCTTTTTTTCTGGTAAATTAATGAGTTTTGACAGGCAAGGAACAAGTAACTTTTGTAGTTTGAGAATCAACTGGTAATGAGATGCCACAGAAGAAAGTCATTCTACCAAGACTTTAAGAATAAAACCACATAGCTCTTTGAGAGAGTACTTCTGATTTCCAATCAATACACCAAAGTTAATGCATAGATGTCAAGCAGGCCAGGAAGCAATATGAGAATATTTTCTTCCCATACTGATGGTAAGCCAATGTCCAGGGCTTTGGCCCACATATTCAATTTAAGATGTATCAGAACTGAAAATATTTCTTATTATTTTTACTACAACCTATGCTAAGAACTTTACCCTGGATCACAACATGGTCAAAGAACTTGTTAAAAGCAGGGGCCTTTAACTAATTTAACATAATTAATAACATTTCAAAAATTTCTTCAAAATGGTTAAACTTAAGGTCTTACAGTGGTGTATTGACAAGTGTAGGTGAGTCAAGAACACGTGTCCCGTTGCTATAAGGCGTCGCCTTTGTCTCCCCAAGCTGATGGCTCACAAGTACAGATCACAGTAAGAAATACACTGTTGCCTACCTGACATAGAGAGAGCGTTTCTGATTGGTTCGCAGGGACCCGGACCCGGAGCTCATGCTGTGGTTCATCATCTGCTCTCGTAGGTCATGGATTTTGGCCTCAAATCGAGCGTAATCTGGGAATGGAAACGGAGGTGGCAAATTTGGTTCTGTGCCTTCAGCAAGTTAGAAATACTGCACACTCAAGGCAACCCTTCGTCCCTGCTGTTGGTCCCTTTGCCAAGCCACGGGGAGATGCACAATGCAAGAATGGAGGAACACAGAAGGTTTACTTTCATGTTATCTATTTGAAGACATTCGCCAGAGGGAAAGAACAAACCAGTTACTTCCCAAAACGTAACTCAAACACATACCACCACCAAATCCCCAATATGTGAAAAGTCCATGGGGAGGAGGTGGGTGTTTTTATAAATGGGCTATACAAGGTATCCTTGTTGGTGATGGAAATGTTTCCTGTCTTGACTGTGGTCGTGGATACAGGTACTTGCACATGTGATAAAATGACACAGAACTCACTACACACACACACACACACACACACACACACACACACACACGATTACAAGTAAAGCTGGGAAAACTGGAATAAATTTGATGGATTATGTCTATGTCAACATCCTGCTTGTCATAGCATGCTACAGATTTCTAAAATGTTACCACTGGGAAAAACAGGGTAAGAGTACATAGGATTTCCCTGTATTGCTTCTTACAACTGCATGTGAATCTATAATTATCTCTAAATAATAGGATTAATTTAGAAATGAGAGGGTAAAAAACCCCAAAAGTTCATAGGATTACCAATAGTATAGGGGCTGAGGTGAGTCTCTAGTTACCCTCAGCCAGATAGACCAGAGTATCAAGTGTTTGGTGATGAACTGTGTAAAAAACGCCATTTAGGGCTTCCCTGGTGGCGCAGTGGTTGGGAGTCCGCCTGCCGAAGCGAGGGACATGGGTTCGTGCCCCGGTCCGGGGGAAACCCACATGCCGCGGAGTGGCTGGGCCCCTGGGCCATGGCCACTGGGCCTGCGCGTCCAGAGCCTGTGCTCTGCGACGGGAGAGGCCGCAGCGGTGAGAGGCCCGCGTACCACAAAAAAAACCAAAACAAACAAACAAAAAAACGCCATTTAATTTTGCTAAGTTTTTTTCCCCCCTGGGGGGCTCCTAGAAGCTGATTACTTGGGATCATACCTCAACTTTGCCTTATAGCTTTAATATAAAACATCACATGCCAAACTTCATCAATTCTAATACATATAATATATTTAAATCAGCTTCTCAGGAGATCAGGGTTAGAAAATAGAAAATCTATTTTAGAAACATTCAAAGAAAAAACATATGGGTCTAAAAAAATCAAGGAAATAGAATTATTAAAATATGCTATTTCATCACAGGAAAACTTTTTTCACCATATCAATCCAATAAAAAGAAAGAAAGAAAAATAGGTTTTAAGACACTCCGTAAAACAATGAGCATAGAAAAAGAAATGGCTTTTGAAGTTTCCGTGTTCTTGATCCCAACTTGGTCTGTCACCTCCCTGGCACAACTGTGTCTTGCTTTCGGAGAATTTAAAGCATGAAGAATTTTCACAGAGGTCCTCAGTACATTTCAGAAAATAATGTGATTTTCAATTCAATTTATCCGTAACTTTTCACAGAAACAGGAATGACTAAATGAATATAATACAAGATGATCTACGTACAGTGTACTGCAAATTTTTTATAATAAAAAGTTCCACAAAATTAAATTTAAATTCAATTTACTGAATATCTGTTGGCTGTTGTGGCATGGAATTTCATAAAGAAAATGATTTGACCTTAGTTTTCAATGATAGACAACAATGAATTCTGAATGTTAAATATTTTTAAAGTTTAGTGCTCTACAGACAACCCTAACTGACAGGAAATTTCTGGTGCTTAGGCGAAGTCTGATATTACCTAGATTTGGAAGACTTCCTGTTCAAAACTTCTCTTTGAATAATTAAATCCTAAATGTTTAAATAAGCAGAACACCTATTTAACCTAAAATCTATTAACCATAATTTAAGATATTTATTTCATTTCATTTTAGCAGAGAGAGAAAACACTTATTTACAGCCATAAATATGAAGCTATATGCAGATTTAAATCATTCTGAGCAAGTCATATTTTCTTGCCATCCTATTAATATCCAATTAATATTACTGCCAGCCACATGGCAGATGCTGTGCTCAGGGCTTCATAGGCATTATTTCATTTCTTATTTAAATTACAAAACGAAGTCCATGGATGTTGTAAAAATGTGAACCATATAGAAAAACACAGAATAAAAAATGAGAGGTCCCCATCCCCCCTTCTTCTCTCTCACTGCTGTCCTCCCCTATAGCGTAGCCTATAGGTACATAGCTGGCGGGTGCTGGACTTCCGCAGACATTTCTCAATTCATTTGAATATATACATACTCCCACACACATATGAGATCTTAATTATACATTATGCTAATGTTTTTTCCTCCCTTTTTAACAGTGTAACTTGGATCTTTTCCTACCCTCTCTCAAATAATAAGTATCATGTTTCTTAATACCCTTAATTACATTCCACAGTTTAGACTATAATTTATTTAACAATTCCCATATGACAGCCTTTGGTGTCAGACAGGGATCTTGGTGTACGTGAGCACATCCATGGCAGGTCTGTACAGCACCACAGCATGAGTATCAAAGCTTTGCACAGAGTCACACAGCCCCCATCAGCATTTTTTGGAGAAAATAATCTAGCCTGGAACACAGAGCTGGAACTCTCCGTTCCTTCTGAGCCATGCTCCACACTGTCACTAGCTAAACACCATGCATCGCCCCTAAGAATCACTCAATCTGCCATCTGTTCCCAGGACAACCCCTTTACCATTTGATGACTTTATTATCATGACAAAAACCTGAACTCCCACCTCCAACCATCTCCCCCCGCCCACCGAAACACCTAATTCCGTGCCAGTCCTCGACTACATACCGTCACTTGGCTACTTTACTGTACTCATCACACCACACTGCAGTCATTTGCGCCGTTGCTCACTTTCCCCATTAGATTGAGTGCACCAAGCCTTTCCCTGTTCCTAACCTAGAGTCTGGTATGCAGGAGGCATTTAATAACAGGTGCTCAATAAACATTTTCTGAATGAATGAATAAATAATGAATGAGGAAGTGAGCGGAACTGAAATGAATTCAGTTCTAAAATGCCTGTAGGACTGAAATTGCCTGTTTTCAATATTAAGGTTTTTTTTTTAAATGAAGAAAGACAAGATGCTTCTCCTCTAGGACTTTGGTTTCAAGGCTAATTATTCTGCCTAATTTCAAGGCTTTACTCCTGTCTAATTATGGCCACTCCCAAATCCCACTGTTATTTTTACTATTCTCTTGGCAGTCTCTATGCTCTCCCCATCTCAGCCATGTCATACATTTTGGAAACAGTTCTCTGATACTTAACTTGTATGCCATCAGCACTTTATTAGGCTCTTCCTGTGTTCTCCTTACTGTATGGCTCATTAGATCCCCAAAATGTTTTCTACCATCCTTTTGAAATGTTTATTCTGCATCGTATTCTATGGTGTTTACATTCTCCACTGTGGATGGGGAGGCATTATGTTGTGTGTTGTATTGTATTGTATTGTATTGTATTTGTCTTAACTGGCATCCATCTTGTTCTCAACTTCTCCACTTTGACGATCATGTTAAACACAAATCTTGTATTCAAAAGTGTTTATCCCTCTTTGCTCCTTTTTGAAAAATAAAGGTTTACAAGTAATTTCATCAAAGCAAAAACAATAAGATCTGAGTTTACGAATATAAATGGTGTGTGTGTATGCATGTGTGAGAGACAGAGACAGAGGAGAGGGGCTATGTCTCCAGCCTCTCATAGTTAAACAAGTTTAAAGTTAGAAATGCTCTAGAAATAAACAAGAAAGTAGATACATAAATTGTGAAGTATGTCTTCTTTATGCTTTACAATAGTATTGAAAACTACATTTTCAACAAGTTAAAAATCTAACACTACCACATCCATTTAATCTTAATTCCCTCTTCTTTCCCCAAATGTTCCATTCACATCCATGCCCTCCCCTTTGGGATATTTTCCAATAAATTCCTAACACTCAGGAGAACATTCTAATGAGATTTTAAAGTGCTCAATCTTTATATATTCTAAAGGAAAATTCACGTTTACTGAACTGTGCACCTGCAATAGACTACTTTCTGTGCTACATACTTAAAAATTATGTTATTTCTCCTAACAAAGCTCTGAGGTAAGCATATTATTTTAGAGATGAGGAAACAGGTTCAGAGAGGTTAACTAACTTCACCAAAGTCACAAAGCTTCTAGGTAACAGAGCTCATTGGACATGGAGCTAGCATTCAACCCTGGATCTCTGTGAGGTTAGTCTGTCTCCATCACATCTTAGTACCTATTAAAACACCACAATCTTCCCTTAGAACCTAAGGCCTCCTCAATTCTCTACCCCTCCCTCCTAAAATCTCACTCTCCTTCCTTTCACCTACTGTATTATGTGCATGCTGGTCGTCTCCTTTATTGTCCCATAAACTCCTTAGAGAGTGGATATGCCTCACTCATCTCTGCTTCTCCAACCTCAAGGTCTATCATTCCTCCTTCCCTACACATGGGATTGTACTAGGTGCATGGCATATAGTTTTGAAAAAGAACCTAAAGGAGTTTACTTCTTGAATGGGACACTGACAAGGAAATTAAGCAGGATAATGCTGAGGTGGGAAACTGCATTAAAGAAGCAGGACCTTAAGCCACTATGGAAAACAGTATGGAGGTTCCTCAAAAAAATTAAAAATAGAATTGCCAGGACTTCCCTCGTGGCGCAGTGGTTAAGAATCCGCCTGCCAATGCAGGGGACAAGGGTTCGAGCTCTGGTCCAGGAAGATTCCACATGCTGAGAAGCAACTAAGCCCGTGCGCCACAACTACTGAGCCTGCACTCTAGAGCCCGCAAGCCACAACTACTGAGCCTGCACACCGCAACTACTGAAGCCCGCGTGCCTAGAGCCTGTGCTCCACAAGAGAAGCCACTGCAGTGAGAAGCCCACACACCACAACAAAGAGTAGCCCCCGCTCACCGCAACTAGAGAAAGCCCATGCACAGCAACGAAGACCTAGCACAGCCAAAAATAAATAAAAAAGTTAATTAATTAATTAGAAAAAGAATTGCCATATGATCCAGCAATCCCACTCCTGGGCATATATCTGGACAAAACTCTAATTCAAAAAGATACATGCACCTGTATGTTCATAGCAGCACTATTCACAATAGCCAAGACATGGAAACAACCTAAATGTCCATCAACAGATGAATGGATAAAGAAGATGTGGTACATATATACAATGGAATACTAGTCAGCCATAAAAAGAATGAAATAATGCCGTTTGCAGCAACATGGATGCAACTAGAGATTATCATACTAAGTAAGTCAGAAAGAGAAAGACAAATACCATATATCACTTATATGTGGAATCTAAAATATGACACAAATGAAAAGAAACTGACTCACAGACAGAGAACAGACTTGTGGTTGCCAAGGGGGAGAAGGTTAGGGGAGGAATGGAGTGGGAGGTTGAGGTCAGTAGACATAAGCTTTTATATAGGGATAGAAGGGATAAACAACAAGGTCCTAACATACAGCATGGGGAACTATATTCAATATCTTGCGCTAAACAATAATGGAAAAGAATATAAAAAAAAGAATGTATATACGTATAACTGAATCAGTTTGCTGTACAGCAGAAATTAACCCAACACTGTAAATCAACTACACTTCAATTTTTAAAAGTACAAACCCACTGGAAAAAAAAAGAAATATTACCTCTGGTTAGTTCTTTTTTCCCCTCTATAAATGATAAGCCATATTTTTTTAAATGTCACATTCTTGGGTATCGAAATCTAGTTGTTCCTGACTAGACATATTCATATTAGAATTACATCATTTGCTTTCACTTAGACATGATGAATAATGATGGTAGACAGGGTAGAAGATTTGGATTATGTAGATATGGTCAGAATCCTGGCTCTGCCATTTATTAGCTGTCCATTACTGTGAAAGTTGGGCTCAATTTCCTCATAAGTAGAACAGGAATAATAACTGTACCTACTTCAAGACATGCTGGGAAGGTTACAAGAGAGAGCTGATGGACCTAAAGGGTTGGCTCTTGGTAATTACTGACAATTCCTCCTGTTAATTTTCACATGTAATTCAACACCTATTCTTGTTCACTGCTTGCAGAAGTCATAAACCCTTTCTGTACCAGGTAAAATGGAAAGCTGTGTCTGCTCCCAGTACCCCCTAATACAGCCTTACTCTGCCTGTTATGAACTGATGTCTCCCAGGCCAAAGAGCAATGATGGCCGTACTTGGGGACACCTGGCACCAGTGTGGAACTACTCACCTACTGGGCAAACACTAAATGGCTCCTCAGGGACCTCTCACAAATCCACAGTGATCTGGAGGTCAGGAGAATGATGCCCAATACCAAAGCTGCTGCCTTTTTCAGGAATATTAGTGACCTCATCCATCGGTATCATCTCAAGGCTTTAGCTACTGATGGACACTTGGATGGAGCAAGGGCAAGGGTGTGAATGCCATGTGCTACACATGAGAGAGGTCTCTGCCATATACCTGCTTCCTACACAATTTGTCAACTGTGAACAAGGAGACCCAGAAGCAAATTCACCCCATCATCCACACAGGAAAGGAGGCACTGACTCCTGTGAGGAGACTGGGGTTGTTTAATGCAATAGGATTAATCTGCATAGATTAAAGCTGAACAACTGCTCACATCTTCAAGGCTCGGATGCCAGCCTTGTGCCTGAGAGAAGAAAATAATAAGCTCATTGCGTTAGACTACAGCATGAAGCCATGGGCATGACATCCTCGAAGTGAGCTGGTGAGTGGCATACCCCTCCACAGTTGTGACCTCATCCAGCTGACTCATGATTGTCAGCTACCAGAGGAAGCAGTGAGCAGAGTAGGACAGGGAACTTGGGGCTGGGAGGCCAGCTTTAAACCTCAATCCTGTCATTTACTACCAACACGGCCATGGAAAGTTTCTGAGCTTCAGTTTGCTCATCTGTCAACTGTGAGATTCCTCTCACAAAGTGGTGTGAGAATCAAAATGAGATTTGACATGAAGCATTTTGTAAATGTAAGATAGTTGTTTCTGTTGTTACTGTGATGGCCCCTCTTAAGACAAATGCATATCCAGTCCTTAGTCACACTAATGGGGACAGTAGCATTCTATTCCTATTTGTTCATTCCGGATATGTGTGCAGCTTTAACAACAACTGGTAAATCACTGGGCTGTAAGCAGGATTCTGTACATCCAAGCAGAACAGGCTGCTTTCCTGCCAAGTTATCCACTTCCACACTCCAGGGGAAGCAGTCTGAAGAGATCACCTGCTGCTCACCCAAGAAGTGATGCTTTTACTAGACAAACCTGAGCTAGAAGTTCTTGGTGGCTTATAAGCTAAGGAAGCCTGAGCTTTGGGGCACCTTCCAATAGGGTTGGGGCAAATATCAATGGTGTGCAGTCTATTGGAATCACAATATTGTTTACCTGGACATGACCGCTGTTGTCACCAGGGCCAGGTAGAATAGTTTATACCTATTATTAGCATAGCACCTGCTCACTGTTCCAGCAATGAGATACAGGTGAGCAATTGTAAATGTTTCCATTTCTTTGGGGGAAATACCTTCCTTCATTTATTCAGCAAACATTTCTTCAGGGTTTATTACATGCCAAGCACAATGCTAATTGCTAGGGATACTGAATCCACTGGGCAGTTCTTTGCCTTAAGGAGCTCATACACAGGCTCGTACATAGCCTTTAATTTCCTGGTTCTTTGGGGTGAGTATAAAAAGAGCATCTGCCACTTAGATTTCCGCTCCTATATGTGTATCAAGCACTTTCTAAACAGTAATGAGATACCTTCGAAGAAGCCAATACAGTCAAATACATGTTACAATGGAGAAACTGAGGCAGGTTAAATCTTTGTGAAAGACTGTACGGTTACTGGTAGAGTGAGAAGAGCAACTAGGGTCTCAAAGCCGTACCCTGGAATCAAAGTTCTGGATTTGAGTCTTGGCTCTGAGTGATGTTGGGAAAATTCCTCAACCTCTCAGAGATGCTGTTTACTCCTTTATAAAATGGGGAAATCTTCTCTGCACCTATACAAAGTTGTTCTGAATACCTAATACAATGTACTTCATTTTCATCTTTTTAAGCAGTATTGATTTCAAAAAGCAGTGCCAATTAATAATAGTCCTGGGCTTCCCTGGTGGCGCAGTGGTTGGGAGTCCGCCTGCCGATGCAGGGGACACGGGTTCATGCCCTAGTCCAGGAAGATCCCACATGCCGCAGAGCGGCTGGGCCCATGAGCCATGGCCGCTGAGCCTGCGCGTCCGGAGCCTGTGCTCCGCGGTGGGAGAGGCCACAACAGTGAGAGGCTCGTGTACCGCAAAAAAAAAAAAAATAATAATAATAATAGTCCTGTTTTTGGAGAGGGTGGACTCAAGACTCACTCAGATTTCACAAGCTGACATGTATGGGTGTAAAAGGGGGAAAATGTTAGCCTTATAATCAATGTAATATGATAAATAAAAGTGCTTAAAACTAGAAAATTCCAAACATATATATTACTGCTCTTTCTCCACTACTCTTTGTTTTTGCAAAAGATTATAGACAATTGTACTTTAAAAATTAAAAACTGTGAGACCATACTGAAAAGTACATTCTTCAGAAAAATATGAGACATGTTATTCTCCACTAGACTCTTAACCAAATAGACATGTATAGGAGGATGGCCATAGAATACTGGTTATGTCTCAAGCCCAAGAAGCAATACTGCGTCAAAATTCTTTTGTATAATGAATGATACAAAAATAATTCTATTTACTTGGGGCTCAGAAAAGAATCAAAAGTTCCCATTTCATCACCTCTTCTTTTTTCTTTGCCCCGAAACTTCACAGTCAGACAGGCACAGAAGAGGCCCCACCATGCAGACTTCCCTGGTGGCGCAGTAGTTAAGAATCCGCCTGCCAATGCAGGGGACACAAGTTCAAGCCCTGGTCTGGGAAGACCCACATGCCGTGGAGCAACTAAGCCCGTGTGCCACAACTACTGAGCCTGCACTCTAGGGCCCATAAGCCACAACTACTGAGCAGGAGAGGCCACAACAGTGAGAGGCTCGTGTACCGCAAAAAAAAAAAAAATAATAATAATAATAGTCCTGTTTTTGGAGAGGGTGGACTCAAGACTCACTCAGATTTCACAAGCTGACATGTATGGGTGTAAAAGGGGGAAAATGTTAGCCTTATAATCAATGTAATATGATAAATAAAAGTGCTTAAAACTAGAAAATTCCAAACATATATATTACTGCTCTTTCTCCACTACTCTTTGTTTTTGCAAAAGATTATAGACAATTGTACTTTAAAAATTAAAAACTGTGAGACCATACTGAAAAGTACATTCTTCAGAAAAATATGAGACATGTTATTCTCCACTAGACTCTTAACCAAATAGACATGTATAGGAGGATGGCCATAGAATACTGGTTATGTCTCAAGCCCAAGAAGCAATACTGCGTCAAAATTCTTTTGTATAATGAATGATACAAAAATAATTCTATTTACTTGGGGCTCAGAAAAGAATCAAAAGTTCCCATTTCATCACCTCTTCTTTTTTCTTTGCCCCGAAACTTCACAGTCAGACAGGCACAGAAGAGGCCCCACCATGCAGACTTCCCTGGTGGCGCAGTAGTTAAGAATCCGCCTGCCAATGCAGGGGACACAAGTTCAAGCCCTGGTCTGGGAAGACCCACATGCCGTGGAGCAACTAAGCCCGTGTGCCACAACTACTGAGCCTGCACTCTAGGGCCCATAAGCCACAACTACTGAGCCTGTGTGCCACAACTACCGAAGCGTGCATGGCTAGAGCCCATGCTCTGCAACAAGAGAAGCCACCTTTATGAGAAGCCTGCGCACCACAGTGAAGAGTAGCCCCCACTTGCCGCAATTAGAGAAAGCCCGTGCGCAGCAACGAAGACCCAACGCAGCCAAAAAAATAAATAAAATAAAATAAATTAAAAAAAAAAAAAAAAAAAAGAGGCCCCACCATGTTACATCAAACTTTAGAGACAGCTTTAGAGCTTTCAGACTCCGGCTGTTTTTCAGGTAGTCATGCTGGGAAGGGCTGCTGTTTTTATAGACTGCTATAGAAGACTAGCTTCCCTCCCATATGTGTATTGGCATGCCCACCTGCCATCAAGAGAGCTAACCTCTGGCCACTGGAAGGATTTTCAGCCTGTGGATCTCCACAATTCTGCCTAAGGATTTAATTAGCCTTTTACCCCAACTGCTGACTTACCTCTCAGGTTGCCATCCTGCTTCTGTGTTAAAGTGGTGACATGGAATTTTCCACTGCCGAAGATTTACAGATGTTTGGCTTACTCCTTATCCAAACTACTGTGTGTGTGTACATGTGTGTGTGTGCATGTGTGTGTGTGCACGTGCGCGCTGTGTGTGACACACAGAGAGAGACAGGGAGACAGGGAGACGAAGAGAAAGAGATAAACAGATTCAAAACTAAATTCCCTAGAATCCAACTATAACTGGGAAACCTAGACAATAGGGTGAGTCTGTTATCTTTTCTGAACTCCACAAAGTAAGAGATCTCCAGCACTGAGCATTAAGAACTTAGTTACAGACGCCATGAGGGCAAGACATTGTCATGCTTTTTCTGTATCCCCAATGTTTGAAACAGAGTGTGACACATAGTTAACAATTAGTAAATGCTAATATAAATGTTTGCTAAATTGGGCAAGCTAAATAAAGATTTCAGGGGAAAAAAATGATCCCTTTGTTTGCTAAATCTACTACATTGTAGATCAGACCTTTTAGAATAATTTTTAATAATATACTGAAATAAGACATGTTGTTTCTCTCTCTCTTTCTCAGTAGAATTGGGGTCATTTGTTTTGACTAGAACAAGTTTTTGCACATCCTGGCTGGAGACCCTTTAAAGAGGTTTCAGGAAATGCTCAGGAATTCTTTAACGTGTGAGATGAAGTAAGTTTTATAGACAAACAACAGTCTGAATCCCCAACCAGCTATTTTGTACAATACGTGTGTAACTCTGAAAATCAGATACACCAAATTTCAATTTGGCTTCATGCCAGCTTTGTTTTATGGATTCATAAAGGCAGATTTTCTTTGATTATCAGGATTATTGCAAAGTGGAGTCAGCACAGAAACTTTCTAAATTTGGCAAAGCCTGTGTCTTCAGGCAACTGGGAGTAGCCTGGTGTAATTTTTTTATTTTTAAAGCTCTGAAATAAACAGGTTTCAACTTTAAATCTTAAGTTTTACAGGGTGGATTTTGTGCAAGTTATTCAACCCAGAAAATACCTGGTTTTCTCATATGTACAACAGAAAAACACCACCAGCCTCATCAGATTGCTTGAAAATTAAATGTGATAGCATTTGTAAATGGAAAAGAAAAAAGACTAAGGTCTCTTGAAGCTTTATATTCCTAATTTATAAAATGGGGATAATGTTCACACCCTGCTTACATCACAAGGTTGTTGTAGGATGAAATGAAGAAACAGATATAAAGATGTTTGATAAACTGAATACCATATAAAGTGATGATAACAATTCATAACAATATAGCCTTTTAAAAATTTCCATTCTGCCTAGAGTATTTCCTCAGTATCTGAAATTTGTCCCCAAAGCTGTGAAATTTGATTTCTGTCTTGGCCATGGAAATAAAGCCACATAGGGCATCATGCTTAAGCGAGGAGATGTGAAACTCTGAGGGGAAAATGGAAACTTCTGATATCATTAGGGCCTAGCTGACAATGGCAATTCTCCCTGAAGGTTTTGCTGGCAGGTTGGGTGAAAGGCTCAGAGCTGGGATGCACAGGCTGTAGTTTAATTGATGTGATTCATAGCTAATGGGACATCAGAAGAAGGATCAAGGAGCTGTGCCTTCTAATTTAAGGCAAAGTGCTTAAGACTACATCCAACCAGATAAGAAAGGCTTCCTTGGCAAATACAAATGTTAAATCTTTGCTGGATTTGTCCTGTTCCTTCTTTTGTATTAAAATCATGGAGCTAGAAGCTAACATAATAATGTTCAAGCTTCCTGTGTTCTTCTGCAGTAATAATCAGTTAGATCTTGCCCAGTGAAAAGGATGATATTCTTGCCTAATTATAGACCAGGGCAGAGAAAGAAGATAAAGCAGTCTGGCTCTAGAGGTAGGCAGGTTGGCAGACCCCCTGGATATGACATAAGGAGTACAAATATCTGTCTTGCTTCCACAACATTCCTATCAGATTTATCCTTTAATAGCATCTTGAGAAATACATATACATATTATTTTGGAGGATAACCCACCATTCCTAGATAAATAGAAGCACAACAGGAAGAACACTAAGAGAAAATGGAGGCTTAGAGAGGCTAGACAATTCACCCAAGGTCACACAGCACAGCTGGGATTTGAATCCAAGTCTAGTTCCAGCCTCAACCAGCTTTTTTCACTACACTGATACTACACTTTGCCCTGCAAGCGACAGTGCTATTCCCTCTTTTGCTCCTGACATGTACAGGTCCGTGGCTATCTGGCTTGGTCACCCTAAGTAACCAGTTAATAACCAATTTCTGATACGGGTATACATTCATACCTATAGTGAATTCTATAAGGCAGGCTGGTAAGATCAAAACGAAAAGGCTTTGTTCGCTCCCCGATACACTTCCCAAACGGAAGTTTCTCAATATGTCATTACTGTGATTCTGGGTTTAAGACTCGAAGTCAACTGCAAACCATGGCTCCTGTTGGTGCAGGTTCACCAGACTTGGGGCTGACTGCCAGGTTCACTTGCTGCCCTCTGTCTAAGGAGCACTTACAGGGTTGTGGGGAGGCAGGAGATGCTCAGGAGAGACAGCAATCAGCCCTGCCTCCGATACTGCAGAATCTGCAACGATTTCGGGCATGGATTCCCAGGAGCGGCTGCAGAGAGCAGGGCCATGTCACCACATGAAAAATAAGGTTGAGGGTAGGAGCACTTCATAAATCTAAACTTACATAATAGACTGTGGGGTTTTTTGTCTTTAAAAGTATTTCTTTCTTACTTTTTTGTTGTTAAAATGTCCTTTTTATACTTAAGAGGCATAACCACCAAATGTAATATATAGTGCTTGTTTGGATCCTGATTAAGAAAAAGAAAAATTTAAGTCATTATAAACTGCGTATTAGATCATACCAAGAATTATTTTAAATTCTGTTGGGTGTGATAATAGCATTGTGGTAATATAAGAACATGTTCTCTCTTTTTTCTTTATAGTTTCTGAATACTGTAGGGATGAAAAGAGATAAATGTTGGATTTGTTTTAAAATACATCAGCAAAGAAAATACTTTAGGTGCTATATGATGCAAATTGGCAAACTTGACCATTATTGAATATGGGTGAGAAGTACATGAGCATTCTTTGTAAAATTCTAATTTTGCATATGCTTAAAACTGTTCATAACAGAAACATTTAAATTGATTATTTAAAAAGATTTAACATCCTAATTGAATAAAGTTAAAAAGCTGGCAACATCATGTCAGTCCTCCTCACTAGTACAGTGGGCAGGGAATGACAGGGCCTGGTTCCTCCTGCTCCTGCCCCTGGGCACCCCTGCATGTGTCGCTCTGAGCCCTGGTTTGCTCATAGTAGAACAGGTATAGTACACCTAGACCTAGCAGCAATTTGAAACTTCACTGAGGTAATAGGCATGAAAGTGCTATGCTGCTCAAATGCTACTGTTCGGTCAGCAAACATTTCCTTAGCATCAACCATGGCGAGGCTCTGTGCTAGACACCAGTGATAAGATAATTAAAATGTGGTCTCTGCACACAAAGACTTTTCATTACTGCTATCTAATGTCTACATTGATTTCCACAGTGACGGCAATTCCACAACTAGCTCTAGCTTCTAGTTTGAATACTGTCTACAATTCTTAATAAAGGCAAGAAGGTCCCTGCTTAACTCCCCAGCTCATCTTTTTCTTAACGTCCCCTCTTTTTTGGTTTCTTCAGATTCTAGCTTTCGAGATTTCCTCAGTTCCATTCTCTTCCATGCTGTTCCTTCTGCCTGGAACACCTTTCCTATCGGTCTCCATCTGGCTTCTTATCTTTCCCATCTGTCTTCAACATCATGTCCTCAGACAGCTCGCTGACCTATGATAGGTCCTTCACATGCAACTGATATTACTCCTTTGCAGTACTTCACATACATGAAACTAATTATCTGTAAAGACTTGCTTATTATTTGTGAGGCACACGGTAGATGCCTGAGAAATGTTTGATAACTGACGGAGTGGAGCTGCTGGTGTGACTATTCCTCCTTCATCCTGGTAAAAAAAGTGATCTAGCCATTTTGAAAATGTTGAAACTTTGATAAATATGTTCTATCCCTCCATGACTCTCCCACTAAAAGAATTTTCATTTTCCAACCGAGGTAAAAGGAAGAATCGCCAAAGATATGGATTGAGAGAACTATTTATCCTCCACTTCTTTCTCATCATAATTATCTATTTCTGAATCCTAAAACCACCTAGCTAGATTCGTCTCCAATCCTGATTACCTTTAACTTCTTGAGATGCTATGTGTGTTTCTATTTATTATAAGTATTTTATGGCACGCAACCAGAAAAATCACATAATGGGAAATTACCCACAGCCCCCAAACACACAAACAGGAGCTGAACAGAACTTCAATTGTTACCAATTTATGGTAACAATTTCATCCTCAGTTCAGTTATTTTTACAGTGCAGAAAAAAATTGTTTTGCTTATTTCACTATTTTTTTCCTATAAAATTGTTCCCCTGATTTTTGGCAAAATATCTATGAGAAAGTGAAGGTCTCCCTGGGTGTATAGGAAATTGAAATTGTTACTTAAGAAAGGACAAAGTGTTACCCTAAACTGTCCTCTGCATAATATTGTTTGCTAAGAAATGGGAACTCTAAAACAAAGATAATATGGAACCACTGGGTGGCTTAAGGGATATATTTGTCACTTAGCCAGCAGCGTTCTGATGAAGAGATGGGACAGTGACGGTAGAGAGATCAGAATCCTGGAGGTCATTTAGAGGCCTATTTCAATGGTCCAGGTGAGAGATGGTGAGGATAGTGGGAGTGGAGAAGAGGGGACAGACATTTGGGAGGTGTAAAGAAGAGGCTTGGCTGCTTAACTCAATGTGGCATATAAAAAAGAGGGCTTCCCGGGTGGCACAGTGGTTGAGAGTCCGCCAGCCGGTGCAGGGGACGCGGGTTCGTGCCCCGAACCGGGAGGATCCCGCATGCCGCGGAGCGGCTGGGCCCGTGAGCCATGGCCCCTGGGCCTGTGCGTCCAGAGCCTGTGCTCCGCAGCGGGAGAGGCCGCGGTGGTGAGAGGCCGGTGTACCGCAAAAAAAAAAGAAAGAAAGAAAGAAAGTGGAAGTGTCCAGGGTTTTAGCTGGAGCAACTGACTGAGAACAGAAGAGGAGATGCCCTTGAGAGAGGCAAAGAAAATGACATAGAGTTCATACTGGCACACTAATTTTGAGGGGGCATGATTACAGCTCAGTGTTCTCGTGCCAGACTTTCTTAATGCCACTGACTGGGAGTATAGGGAGGTAACATCTTTAACAAGCGAAGTAATTTTATATAAATGATATACTTTCCTGGGTCTATGGAACTGTTATAGATAAAGACTGTGCTGCAACTACAGTGAGACAGTTGTGTGAAACACATACTAAGCTGATCATTCTATCCTCTAGACCTATGGAAAAATGAGAAAATAATAAAAGGAAGTAACCATTGAAAGTGACTTTTATGCACAAATAAATAAAAGTATGCTATGGGAAAACTGATCCCTGTAGAACTGAATCAGGCAAATTTATCTTCCTCTTGATTAATAATTTAAGAAGAAATCCCAAGGCTGCTGCCTCTGGAGATGTAGGAGTAACTCTTATAATTAGACTCTCAGCTGAACCGTGAGGGTGAGGATCAGAAAGCTGACTCAGCCCGGTGTCAATTATTTGCAGCTTGCACAGTGAAAGGCTAAAAATTTGGAAGATGTAGGATGACTGAAGTCCAATTCTGGTGGTTGCTTCAGCGCAGTCACATGGTAAGTATTTACTGGCAAATTTCTTTCAATTAGCATTTACTGGCAAATTTATTCTCTATCTCCTTTAGTCTGGGCCTGGAAAATATCTGTGGGACTTGCTTTGGGGTGGAATTTTTATGCTTCCAATTCAAGAAACAGAAATCAATGCACTCGAACAACTTTCCTTTTTATGTAAACTCAAACAGAGCTGGTCTCTATGGATCAATCCAAGAAACTACCCTTTTTAATACAATCTAGTTACGTTCGCCCTACTTTAGAATGAATTAACAGATCTACGTAAACTCGCAAACCCACTCTGGCCCACAGAGAACTGCAACAGGCCAGCAGGTCCTAGCCGGCCCCTTCCGGATTCATCAGGACACAAGAAGGTGTGAATAGAACACCTTTTACACAGAAACTGGTTTTGACCAATTGGCTATGATTGGAGGGTCCAAGGACTCCTTCCTCAGGTTCAATTAATTTGCTAGAGTGGCTCAGAGAACTCAGAGAAACATTTTCCCAACTTTTACCATTTATTATAAAAGGATATGATAAAAGATACAGCTGAACATCTAGATGGAAGAGATGAGTACAGAAAGCTACGTGGGAAGGGGTGTGGGGCTTCCATACTTTCTCTAGACGAGCCACTCTCCTAGCACCTCCATGTGTTCACCAACCCGGAAGCTCTCCAAACCCCGTTCTTTTGGGATTTTATGGAAGCTTCATCACAAAAGCATGATGGGTCATTAACTCCATTTTCAGCCCTTACCTTTTCTCAAAAGAAAGGTGGGTGGGGCTGAAAATTCCAAGCTTCTACTCACGGCTGGTTCTTCCTGGTAACCAGCCTTCATCCAGGAGCCATCTGGGAGCCCACCCAGAGTCACCTCATTAGAACAAAAGAGACTCCTTTCACCCAGGAAATTATAAGGGTTTCATGGAGCTCTAGGTCAGGAACAGAGGTCAAAGACCAATATTAGAACAAGAGATGCTCCCAGTATTCTTAGCACTTAGGAAATTATAAGGGTTTAGGAGCTCTGTGCCAGGAACTGGGAGCAGAGACCAGTACACATTTTTTTCTGTTATCTCACACTCCTCTCCTATAGGGACTTGAATTCATGCTTTTCTAGCTCTGCTAAGTCATTTTTCACTAACCCATCTTTCCAGCTTCCAAAATCTTGTTCATATTTCTTACATGTGTTGTCAAGACTACTTCTTTTTTTATCTCACAGATTTATACCTGTTTAAATTACTTGTTACTTTGATGGAATTTTGGAAAGGAACAGAAATATATGCAGGTATTCAAACTGCCAGGTTTAAAAGGAAGCTCAAAATTTATGTTCAACTCTATTAAATTTTTTTTTAAATAAATAAATTTATTTATTTATTTTTGGCTGTGTTGGGTCTTTGTTGCTGCATGCGGCAGGCATTCTCTAGTTGCAGCGAGCGGGGGCTACTCTTCATTGTGGTGCACAGGCTTCTCACTGCGGTGGCTTCTCTTGTTGAGGAGCACGGG
>NW_020175047.1:2115183-2146090 GCF_003031525.2 Neophocaena asiaeorientalis asiaeorientalis
GCAGGCTTCAGTAGTTGTGGCATGCAGGCTCAGTAGTTGTGGCTCGCAGTCTCTAGAGCGCAGGCTCAGTAGTTGTGGCGGGCTTAGTTGCTCCGCAGCATGTGGGATCTTCCCGGACCAGGGCTCAAATCTGTGTCCCCTGCACTGGCAGGCAGATGCTTAACCACTGTGCCACCAGGGAAGCCCAACTCTATTAAATATAATCTTAGTGTTTTCTTGCCATCAGTCTATCGTCCCAAGATCATATAGACCCCAGCTCTGTCATTATTACATGTTCTGTATTTCTGAACCTTGCGACATCTGCAAAAAGTACAGAAGACCTCAAGAGGAGATAAGCTAGGATTCATTTATTTTCATATCTTTCATTCAGCTGTTATTAAAGTTTTTCTATCTTTCCAGATTGACATAGAATTATTGCATGAATCCACCTATCCACCCATTTAAAAAATGTGCTGGGGATAGAAATAAAGGATTAAACAATCTAATCCCTGACTTCAAAAAACTCACTATTTATTATGGGATATAGGCAAGAAAATAGATAATACTAATAAGCTTGTTAAGGCATAAACAAGGAACTGTATCAGTACAGAGGAGAGGTTCCTAACCCAGCTTGAGAGGAAGTACAAAGAGGATGGTGTTTGAGAGACGGTAACACCAAGACTTAATCTTAGAGGATGAGGAAGCACTGGGTAGGCAGAGAAAACTAGATGTAGGGGTGGCAGAAGGCAGATCAAAGCAAAGGGAGCAGCTGTGTAAAGGCAAAGGCTCATGCCTCTTTTGCCGCTAAAGAGGAGAAATTTCTCTCAATCAACAGAAAGTGCAGGACAAAGGGGACTGAGTCACCTTTTGATGAGCTAACTTGATGTCCGTGTGCTTCCAGGAGAAAATGAAAAGCAGCCCATTTATAATGAGCTCTTTGGCTCTTGAATTACCAAGTAAAACTGAGGTATCAGCAACTCTTGGCTGAGTAAGAAGCTTGCTAATAGAACCCCTGCATTAGTGGGAAGGGATTAAAAGAGCTTTGATAAGTATAAAAGCACCGTGTGAATACACAAGATTATTCTTATTACTACCACATTGCCAACCACCACCATCGCCAGGCTTGGGGCGTCCTCTACAACTTATAAAGTGAAGCATCTTCTCTGTGGTTTGGAGCAATGGCAACCTCCTGTTTTCGAGATTTACACTACAGTCATGTAAGATGTCAGCAGGGTGATGGCTGAACAGGACTTCCCTGTACATTTCTTTGCAGCTTCATTTGCAACTTTTAAAAGTTAAAGAAAAAGAAAGGAGGAGGAGAAGAAGGAGAGGAAAAGAGGAAGAAGGAGAACAGCAGCTTTTTAAGACCAAAGATGGAGAGCATTTTCTCTGCATCTCTATTCAGGGCTGCAATAAACTGAACTCACTGTACTGCTGCAGATTACTAGAAACTTAAAATCCAATTAGGACGGTGCCATGGGCCTGGCAAAAGGGTAGATTAGAGCGCTGGCACAACCCTGGGGCTCAGTGGCAGGAGGCTGATTGGGGAATGTAAAGCATCAGCCTCTAAGCATAGAAACCACGGTAACAATTTTTAAATGTACTTTGGATAGTTAGCATTTAATCAAAATCCACTGTGAAGCAAGGGTCTTCCCTGCTGGACATTCTATTTCTAGTTCTGCTACCTGGCTCAATAACTAGCAGGTAAACATGTCCCACCAGCCCCCCCAGCTTCTCCCAGCTCCTATGCGTCCTTGGTGCTGGAAGGTAGATGGTAAGAAATTCTAAGGCATGGTCGGGAACGCAGTCTTGAAATCATACACAATGAATAATGCCATCATTAATGACTCAGGGCATAAAGAACCTGTGAAGTGAGAAACTGTTTTTATGCAAAAGAGTACCTGGATATTTGGAAAAAACTAAAGTGAGGAGGCAGGAATAACCAGTACAAACTTATTTGGCAAGAACTTCAGTCCTCATTTTTCAGAGATTCAATCTGTATGCTGGTCATTTTCTCTTGTATTTGATTCCCACACTTTTCCTGCTCTGTTTTATATATCAAAAGGGTTGACTCCATGCAAGTTACATTGCCTAGGCTCCCTTCCTAGGCCAATGGGAGACACTGACGGAAGACTGGAGGGCTGGAGGAAGGGAGAAGCCAGGGTGTCTCTCTCTTCTCTCTGTTTCAGGGGGCATTTCAAGAATGTCTATTTTTCCTCCATGATTTCTACAGATGTTATTTCAGGGCTCTGTTAGCACAGACTTGAAGGTTTCTCAGTGTGATCTTGCTCTGGCTATCTTTCATCAGAACAGAGAAGAGTTTTCTGACTTCATTTAAACATGTTAGTGGTTTGCTGGAGAATATATTATTTGGCTCCAGTGATCTTGATTGTCTGTTAAGGAAGCAGATCCAGACAAGGCTGTTAACACTGCCATCCTAAAACCACTAGAGGGTTTCCCTGGTGGTGCAGTGGTTGAGAGTCCGCCTGCTGATGCAGGGGACACGGGTTCATGTCCCGGTCCAGGAAGATCCCACATGCCGCGGAGCGGCTGGGCCCATGAGCCATGGCCGCTGAGCCTGCGAGTCTGGAGCCTGTTGCTCCGCAACGGGAGAGGCCACAACAGTGAGAGGCCCGCGTACCCCCAAAAAAAAAAAAAAAAAAAAAAAAAACCCACTAGAAAACACACTCAGTAGGTAGCACCAGTGCACCAAATTTTAATTATAATGCTTGTAGTAGGCTGAATAATGGCCCCCTCCCTAAATATCCATATACTAATCTGCAGAACCTGTGAATGTTACTGTCTATGGCAAAAAGGACTTTGAAGGTGTGTGATTGTGTTAAGGAACTTGAGATGGGGAGATTATCCTGGATTATCTGGGGAGCCCTAAATGCAATCACAAGGGTGATTAAGAGGTAGGCAAGAACATCAAAGGAGGAAGTAGGAGATGAGACAACAGAAGCAAGAGGCTGGAGTGATGTGAGGAAGGGATCACAAGTCAAAGAGTGCAGGTGGCTTTCAGAAGCTGGAAAAGGCAAGAATTCCCTGTAGAGCCTACAGAGGGAACCGGCCCTGCCAACACCTTGACTTCAGCTTAGTGAAACATTCCCGATTTCTGGCCTCCAGAACTGTAATACAATACATTTGTGTTGTTTTAAGCCACTAAATTTGTGGCAATTTGTTATAGCGCCAATGGGAAACTAATACAATGCTCTGAATATATACAGATTTATATATTGCTTTAAAAATGCCACATCTTGGCTATCAGCAAAATAATTCCAACCATACATGAATTCTAGCTTGCTATAAAAATCCTTAAGAGAAGTATATAAAACTTCTTTGCTTCAGATATTGCAGTAGATGTCATGATGTGCCCCTCAGATGTCCCTTCAAGATTGAAGCACTTACTCCCCCAGCTGTCCCTAGATGAAGAACGTGGCATCACCCTAAGTAAATCCTCCTTTCTGGGGCAGCCTACATGGAGTTCCTGGTCAATGAAGGGGTGACAAGGCCCAGCCCCTTTATCCCAACTCAGGACAACTCTACAGGGCCATACCTTCAGGAATCTCTGTTGAAATTACATCAACATCCAACTTTTCCTTCTGCCCAATCCTACTCCCTTCCTCTGCATTTTGATTCTGAAGCACTCCCAATAAATTTGCCATCTGCCAATTTCCACCTGAGTGGGCTTTCCCAGGGACCCAACCAGGAAAACGGATTTATCTATATTTAGTCAAAAGCACTACCTTAGTTAATTTCTCTTTATATCTGATGATAATTATCAACCCACTCTCCTATAATACATCAAACTAAAAAAAAATAACTTAAAAAAAACTTTAAAAAAAACTTAAAAGAATGCAAGACTCTCCCAAAAGAGAATATGACCATTTACAAATCTCCCTCAGCTGAGGCCTTAGGTGCAGTGTGAGTTAGGGAGTGAGGATGGAAGAAAGCAGCAGGAAAGGGATGAAGACTGGCATGTCAAGCACTGACACTTATTAAGGAGTTATATAAGGATGAGGGATGTGCTAATGTTTCGTTCTCATTATGGCCCTCTGAGACAGATGTTACCTCAGTTTTACAAGTGGGGAATCTGGGGCTCAAAGAGGTTAACTGATACAGCTGGAGAAGAGCTGAGCCCAGAATTGAGTGCAGCATTGTTTGAATACAGTGACCATGTCTTTGCCTGCTATCAGAGGTAAGGGAGATAACATAAGGAGTGTTTCTCTATTACCTGCTGAAGAAGACCCCTGGGGAGGTCTGGGCAGGTGAGGATATGCTGCTGCTGAACACACAGGAGGAACCACCCCTCCAATTCCCTGGAGCTCGGGCAGCACTTGATCCTCTCCCTCAGGCATGCTAACACTCTCCTGGGCTTTCTCGTTGCTGGATTCTGTGAGGAGCTTTCCCACCTCAGTGCTTTTGCCCTCCACCTGGAATGCTTTCTTCCTGTTCCACCTTTCCTTCCAGGTCCAGCTGAAACGCTGTCTCCTTTGAGCCTTCCTTGATCGCCCCAAACAGAAACCGTATCTCCTGCCTCTAAATGTCTATAGTATTTACTGTCTCTATTACTTCTCTGAGGGTTATCACATCAGATCCCCAGTATTGTAGTTACTTATGAATGAATCAAAATTTCCACACGGAACTGAAACCTGAAGGAGAGTTGACTTAGAAACAGTTGAACCTCCCCAAAACGGCATAAAATTATTTGTCATAATATGTATTTATTGCTTAAAGTTCTCTAGAAACACTCAGTTCTTCACATTTCTTTCTCTTTTTTTTTTTTTTTTGCGGTACGCGGGCCTCTCACTGTCGTGGCCTCTCCCGTTGCGGAGCACAGGCCCAGCGGCCATGGCTCACGGGCCCAGCCACTCCGCGGCATGTGGGATCTTCCCGGACCGGGGCACGAACCCGCGTCCCCTGCATCAGCAGGCGGGCTCTCAACCACTGCACCACCAGGGAAGCCCCTTCTATTTCTTTTAATAGGTAAATGGCCTGCCTGCAACATACGTCTTTTATCCTTATCTGCTTGGCCAACTCCTCTTTCTTTACAATTCAAATTCTGTGCTCCTTTTAATAGCAAGTCTTCTCTAATCTTGCTCCCTTAAATGGAATTAATCATGCCCCTTCTCAACTTGCTCTATATCTCACACATATATTCATTATTGCATTTATGACACTGTTGTAATTGCTTGTATGATTGTTGCAGTGGCCTCCCCTGCTAGGGTAGCCCTCCATGGAGGAAGGCATTATGTCTTACTTTAACTCTGTGCACTCAGCTCTTACTAGAGTACTTAACATATAATAGGGGCCCAACAAGTGCCCACTGAACTAAGAACAGAGTTTGAGGTCAAAAAAAGTCTCAGAAGGGGCTTCCCTGGTGGCGCAGTGGTTGAGAGCCCGCCTGCCGATGCAGAGGACACGGGTTCATGCCCCGGTCCGGGAAGATCCCACATGCCGTGGAGCGGCTGGGCCCGTGAGCCATGGCCGCTGAGCCTGCGTGTCCAGAGCCTGTGCTCCTCAACGGGAGAGGCCACAACAGTGAGAGGTCCGCGTACCGCAAAAAAAAAAAAAAAAAAGTCTCAGAAGGAACCCCAGATATACATACTTATTGCCAGGGTGACCAGGAACAAATTACTTAACCTCTCTGAGCTGGAAATAATGCCAACTACAATTACAAGACTATGGTGAGGATGAAAAAGATGACACATGTGAAAGAGCTGCACAAAGTGGGGCCCAGGAAATGCCCATTCTCCTCATATTAAATTGACAATTCATTTGTGACCAAATTGTTCATGCTTTTTGTGTACTCAAGGGCTTAACACAGCCTTCTAAGCTAATTCGGGACAACACAGTATCTGGAGTAACCCTTTTGTAAAGTTTCTTTGTTACCAATATCTGTTAATGGAGGTGATGATGAAGAAAAAGAAAGATAAGGAGCTGGAGGAGAAGGAGAAAAAGGAAAGCACCCAGTGTACTCAATTTATTCTAATTAAATTACTAACCAGACTGAGAATGCCCCAGGAAGTCTAACTGATAATGCTGTTTGGTTCTAAATAAAGAGCATCTAACAGGGAGACATGTAAATCCTGTTTCCAAAACACACTTCAAGGATTAGGTCATGTATGGTCTAATGACCAAACCTGGCTCCCCACCTGGCTCAGAGTTACCAAGGTCACACTGACAGTCTAAAGACATGGCTTCTGGCTGGAGAAAGCTGTAGTGAACTATCATGGGGGTACTGGCACCTTTGCAGAAAGCAAGAAACCAGCCACCTGAAATCTACACGTATTAGTAAAGCCAGCCTGTGTTGGCCCAATCAAATCTGGCCCTTTTACAAAACTGAATTCTTCATGGTAGAAGAGCATAGTTTCTCCTCAAATGAAATGCAGACTCATCAGAGAGGTGTTATTATGTTCTTTTTCAAATCTTTGCAGTGCTATTGCTCCCTAGGCTTGCAGCCACAAAGCAGTGATTGCAGATGATGTAGGAGGGTATCTATCTGGCGACAGCCTGCACTTGTTTCATTTCTCCACCTGCTATTAAAAAGAGGGAGAGGACCAAGATTTAAAAGCTCATTATTCACTTTGAAACATGATTATTAAGATGAAGAGTGCTCAAGTGCACACTTGAAATTTGGCTGTGTGCTTTTTAAGTGTGTTGTCTTAATATTATCGTGGTCTGATTAAAGATTAATGCCACCCGACCGCAGCCCTTGTGTGTGTCGTATCATATCATGGGTGAGTTGTCACTTTCTTCCAGGGTGACCTCTCTTTGATAAGAATTAATAAACTATACTTTAGTTTTCCTTCTTCAGACCCTTCTTTTTGAGTTTCATAGCCCACTAAAGTTGTGCATGACTAGCCCAACACCTGTGAGCTTTTATATTTGCTTTCTTTTCATCCTTCCAGAAGTTCTGTGTGAAAGATATTCTTATAGCAATGTACATATGTGAAAACTGAGGCTCAGAGAAGTCATGGCATGTGCCCAAAGTCACACAACTTGAAAGCAGTAGTGGCAGAAGTGGAACCCCAATCAAGTAACTTCCCAGCTGCGTATGTTGCTTTAGTTGTGGACACGGAATAATTGTCAATATGAGGAAACAGCTGAACAAAGAGAAGACAAGAACTTTTCTATCACAAGCCCAGTTATAATGATTTAACATTCGTTGTGGGCTACATCATATTCCAAAGCAGTAACCACACACTGAACAAACCTGAAACGGGGCCGATAACATCAGTGGGTTTGCAGTCAATCTCCCTTGCTCTCATCTTCTCCAGAGAAAGAAGACACAACTCACAAATGAACCACCTTTCAGTGCCAGTGGCAGCCTCTCCTCCCGTCTCCCAAGTGTCCATGCACAATTCCCTTAATAAGCATAAATCTTTCCTATGCATGTTACCACTACTTTTTCCTTGTCCTGAATTAAATATATTTTGCCCATAAATCCAGGAAGGTTACACCTTGGGCCACCTGAAAATTCCCAGATTTGTGACTGTCACTATACGTGTCCTATCCACTCATGAAACCCAGTAAAATATTAGTCACTTCTTTTCATTCCTCCATCACAGGAGGAATTTCTCTAGGGGGCCATTTTCACAAAGAAATAAATATATTTTACCTGTTAGTGAAAGTGACCATGCACATTCAAGGAGTAGGAAAATAAACCACACTGAGGGGGGAGGCTGAGAAACTTTTTTAAATTGGTGAATATTAAATTTTAGAAGGCTGAATTTATACTGTTCTGTGGATAAGGCTGGGTGTCCATCAGACTGGGAGTCCCTAAAGCAGCGATTGAGGGTTTTCCATCCTTACTGCCACCTCTCACCCTTATGTGACGCAATTTTTACCAACTGAGTTTGGGGCTCTGTCTGTAGATGAGAATTAGACTAGCAGAGAATGGACCTCAAATGCTTTAGCCTGGCACTCAAGGCTCTTGTGATCTGCCCTCGGCCTCCCTTTTTTCTTAATGACAACCCTCCCTTACAAGATTCCAAGTGCCCCAGTGTTTTCAGAACATACTTTGTACTTTCCCATTCTTATTTCTTTTAATTCTTTAAAATGATGCTTCTTTGCTGACATTCTTACCAATCTTCGTGACCCAGAAAAATTACCACTTCCTCATCTAAATATTTCATAACTCTCCTGGTCAAAATGAAACTGCTTTACTCACAGAACACACCATCATGATATCCATGTCCTGGCTTTGTATTCTGCTGGTTGTTAGGGGAAACACTGACCGAAGCCGCCCGCCCTGGCTAGGCAAGACAGCAGCCACTTGCATGAGTTATCTTACAACAGGGGGTCCTGGTAAGGAACAAGGAGCCAACAAGCTACCACCAACAGGAAGAATTCGGGAAGGGTCAAAAGGAGAGAGGAGATACCGGTCCATATGTCCTACCAACCTCCCAGAATCCTTCTCTCTGGAATACATCTTGGCTGAGTGATGCGTGTGCCACCAGGAAGGACCCTGAGTCAGAACGACTGGCCAGAGACAACCCGGAAACTAACCTGATTCCCATAAAACCCGAGATTGCGAGCCACGTGGCAGAGCAGTTCACCTGGGTTCCCTTACCCTCCTGCTCTACACCCAGGTGCCCCTTCCCAATAAAGTCTCTTGCTTTGTCAGCATGTGTGCCTCCTCGGACAATTCATTTCTGAGTGTTAGACAAGAGCCCACTCTCAGGCCCTGGAAGGGGTCCCCCTTCCTGCAACAGTTATATGTCTGTTCTCTTCCCTCCTGGAGGACACACTTCACAAGAATAGCAGAGGTGCCCCAGCTACCCCTCTAACAATTAATGCCCCTACCCAGCAGAGCTTTGTATCTAATGGATACCTTAAAATATCTGCAGAAACTGAAATGAGAGAAGTCATTTTATTTTAATGTATGGCGGCATTTCCTCAGGATATTGCTGGTGGCTACTTAATACATACATAAGGGGATAAGAAGCCAGTACCAGAATCTGGTTTGTGTGGTCAGCTTGGGAGCACCGAGAGACAGGAGGCATGGGTGAGATCTAGGCTCAGAACAAGGGGGAGAATTAACCCAGACAAGTGCACCTGCATTCTGTAGCAAGCTGTTGTGAGATCCCAGTCCACGTGACCGTGGACGGTGTCTTCATGCCTAGGTGGCCTGGCATAGAGTAGCTGCTTAATAAATAAGGTGCCCTCTATGCTCCCACACAGCCACCCAGTGCTTCTTCATCTCGGAACTCACCACCAAACTGCATTGTAATCAGGGTGGCTACTCTGTTCTTCACCACTAGGGACCTAGGTAGGACATGACCATCTACAAACAGGGCCTCAGCACCTAGTTCAGTGCTTAGCCCATAACCAGTCCTAGATAAATAGATAAAAGTCTGTTGAATAAATGAAGGAAAAAATGTAAGAAGAAAAGAGGGAAAGACAATAGACATGCACATGGACGTTTTCAATTCAGTTTTTCAGGAAAACTGGTAGAAATCATGAACTTGGTGGGACAGACAGTGTTCCTGGCTTCACCACAACGTGCCCAGCATTTCCTGTTCAGAAAACGCTAAACTGCCCCTGAGAGGCTTTGTCAGAGTGCTCCTATTGGGTCAACTGGGACATGCTTTGGGAGCAGATGATGAGTCCCACACTCCGCCTAGGGAGCATGCACGTGTGTGCAGATTTAAAAGAAGCAAAAATATAAATTCTCAAAAACAGTCCTGAGAGATTTGATTCTGTAATTCACATTCAATCCGTTAAAAGAGAAAACTGAGAAGGCCTAGGTTAATTAAGACCACGCAGCAGCTCCCCACATCTCTATACTCTTGCCTACCACTCGTCCCCAACATAGATGGTCCAAGTTTCATTGCCTAAATTCAGATCCAAAAGGATCTAGTCCATTGCTTCAGTATATATATTTTTCCTAAATGGCCACCACATACGATTTTACTGTCCCAGCAGGGAGCTTCTGGCATCGTAGTGCTCTGGGGAAGCTGTGCTCATCCAAGTCCTGGCATCTCCTCACAGATGCCTAAATAGTGCCATAGGAATTCTGCAGATGAGATCTGAGTCTTCTAGGAGAGGTTCTGCCACAAAGGCGCCCTGGTCAGCACCCAGCTCATCTGGTCAGAACCTTCTAGAGACTGTACACATCAGGGAACAACTTGCAGCACTTGCTGGCTGTGCAGAGAACTCAGAAATGTTAACAGATGGCATGAAAAACACAACCCTGAACAGTCAGCAGGGTGACACTCATTAAGAGTCACCACTGAGTCCACTTCCAGTAAAATCCCATTCCAATGAAATACCACTTTCCCAAAACAATCTACCTACTTGAACAAAAGTGACTACAGGGTACTATAATGCTGGGCCTGAATGAAGCTCTGCAGACAACGAAGACTCTCTCCAAGCCTCAGGGATTTTCCATCTACCATTTCCTCCGGGATAGGTCCTGATCACATCTTCCCTCTAGCCTTCTTTGCCTCTGTAGATGGGACCGGAAGCCACTTAGCACTCAGAATTTCCCTCCCTACCCTGACACTCATCACCCTGCCTTACTTTCCCTCCCCAGCAGAAAGGGTTGGGAGGAGAAGGTAGAGAAGAATGCATGGAGGAACTTGTTATTCTACAGGTCAGAATTTGTTCCCCAGAGGAAATTTTTTCAAGTATACTCCTAATTTGTTTCTCAAGGAAAATCACTCCCTTCTTCCCTCTCCTCCTTTCCAGTGGAATACAATGACCCCAATGCAGGCTGTAAAACTACATTTACTTGTACTTCAGACGCCATCAGTGAATTAAAGTATTGACACATGAAACTAAGGTCAGATGAACACAACCTCAACCCTGGATAATGATTCTTAGGTTGCCAATTCCAGACTGTTGTGCACTCACTGACACAGAAGCCAGAATGTTCCCTTCAGCACTTGTTCCCCCAGTCCCTGCCCCAAGATGCAGAACCCCCAATATTCACGGATTTTCATACCTCCAAGTCTCCTTTCTACAAGGCCTCTTCCACTCTCCCATAAGCACCTCCTGAAGTCCTTCCTACTCATGCTCCAAGACCCAGTAAAAATGTCAGCTCTTCTCGTCAACATTTTATGAAGCCTCAACATTTCATGAAGTCAGCAAGAGTTGCTCTTTCACCTGTGTTCCCATAGCTCTTTGTTACAACATTTAGATTGGGATTTGTCGCATTCTGTCTGTGATTTCTTGCTGCTACAACTCCAATGAAAAGGAATTAAACATTATAGTTAGTGCCTGGCATGGTAAGTGAATTAGATGGCTTAACAAAAGGACAGAACTCTTGAACTGATTTCCTTAATTCACTAACCCATTATCACAGGTGAAGTGAGATATCACATGAGCGAGACACCTGAACCTGTGCAGATGAAAGGCTGAAATCCATTAGTTGGATTTTAGCCTGGGATCTAAGAGATCTGGGTTCTAATTTCACTCTGCCATTAACACTTTTCCCCAAGCTCACACCATGTTTAACCTTTGGTTCATCATTTACTTGGTAAATCTTATCAGTAAACTTTGCCTTTGTTACATTGTTGTTTACCAATGGTATCCATGTTTTCATAAACACTCTACCCTTACAATCTTTTTCTCACTACCAAAGACATTAGGCCAAGAGAACACCCCCAGCTGCCTACAGAAAATAAACTCAGATTTCTTTCATGAACACACATACCTGTGAAGTCATGGCTGCAGAGGAAAGAAGATGTGGCTGTGCTGTATAACCTCGGGCAAGTTCCTAAAGCTTGTGAAATAAGCCTAACAGCCATACCTGCCAGGATTGCATGATCACAGGCTACCAGAGCTAAGGTCTGGAAAACATGTAGCAGGAAGTAGCCTCCAAACGTTACCTATTTCTAGTAATTCTGTATGATTATAATCCAGCTGCATCGTGTGTGTTTCCTTATTCTTGTTTGTTGATAGTAAATCCCCAACAGATTTTAAACTGGACACTTTCTGTGTCTAAAGGGCTTTTTTCAAAGATTATTTTTATGGTTCCTGTTTTCTTGAGAAGGGTGGGGACAAACACATAGAGATATCTTATTATTTCTGAAAAATGCAGCTGTACTATGATAATCTAAATTTCCTATAGACACATGAGATAAGCAGAAAGTTCTTGCTAAAAATGATCGGTCCAACCAACCATAACTATGTTAATTCTATCCAACTGACAGCAAGGAGATCAAAGGTTAAGTCTGTTCTAGGCTTCACAGGATGATAATGATAATAAACATAGCTATTCTTAGTAGCCAAAGTATATATTGCCATTGTAACTGAAACCATTTGACTTTCATTTCTGGTAAGCTAAATGGCTTGCAATATATATTCTTGTTTGAAACACTAGGTCCTTTAGCTAGTGAAATTCACCTTTGCCCATTGTGAGCCACCTTCTCATTTACAATTTGCCCTAAGGCTTGAAAACATTAACAAACATAACAAAGGATGTTGAAAAATATCTTCTCCCTTGGCAAGCCCTGGTATTGCCTACCTTCTCCAGCTCTCAACATTTTGTGCACGTTTGAGTTTCGCTAAACTTCTCTCTGATGTTTTCATCAATCCTTCCAGGACTGAGCATTTACTACATGCCAGGAACTATAATGAATGCTTTCTACACAGATCAATCTAATTTCTTACCCCAACAGCCCTGTGGTAGGTGTTAGCATCACCCATAGTTTACAGAAGCAGGCACTTGCTCCTGGTGACACAGTGGAAACTAAATGATGGATCTCGGATTTGAAACCAGGTCCATATGCCCAGATGCTACAATCTCAACTGCTACCCTACATTGCCTTGGCTGCCCATAACTTTCTTCACTGCCTCATCTCAGTGCCTGTCACAGTTCATGGTACATATTAGGAGCACAATAATCGATTATGGGATAATAGGTATAATGACAGTCAACATGTAGCATTTACTTGTGCTACACCACATTCTAAGAGCTTTACATGTGTAAATGCGTTTAATCTTAACAAGTCTCTGAGGCTCATTTTACAGATGATGAAACTGAGGTTCACAGGGATTAATTTTTCTTTTTCTTTCTTTTTTTTTTTTTTTTTAATGCCCCAGTCAGGGAAGATCCCACATGCCGCAGAGCGGCTGGGCCCGTGAGCCGTGGCCGCTGAGCCTGCGCTCCGCAACAGGAGAGGCCACAACAGTGAGAGGCCTGCGTACCGAGGAAAAAGAAAAAAGAATCCACCTGCCAATACAGGGGACATGGGTTTGATCCCTGGTCCAGGAAGATCCCACATGCCGCGGAGCAACTAAGCCTGTGCGCCACAACTACTGAGTCCGTGTGCCACCAACTACTGAAGCCTGCGTGCCTAGAGCCCATGCTCTGCAACGAGAAGCCACGACAATGAGAAACCGGCGCACTGCAACGAAGAATAGCCCCAGCTCACTGCAACTAGAGAAAGCCTGCACACAGCAACGAATACCCAACACAGCCAAAATTAAAAACAAATAAATTAATTAATTAAAAAAAAACTTACACAATATTATGAAAACAAAAACAAACAAAAATAATATACAGCCCTCCTTCCTATGTGCATATAGGCTTTAATGAGTCAAAGACGTGAGAAAGTGAGATGCCCTTTTCCCCCCAAAGAATAAACATTTAATTTCTACTGTGTATAAGGTCACATGTGTATTACTTAATGTAATCCTTACAACTATCCTATGAGGTGGGTATTATCATTACCAAAGCGAGGCCCAGACAAATGAAATGAGTTGCTCAAGTTCGTGTGTCTGACAAATGACAGTGACAGTATTTAAACCCACATTTGCCCCCAGAGCCTAAAAGCACTCTTTTTACACCATACTGTCTCCAAATAAACCAAATCTGAAAGCAGGACCAAAAAAATGTGATAATGAGTTTTATTTTTCTTACATCAGGTAGACTATAAGTTCCTTAAAAGTGTTAACTATCAAGTTTTCAAACTAAACTACTTATTCAAGTATTAGTTATTACTATTATAACTTAAGATGACTCATAATGGGACTTTACAAAATAGATACTGTATATCTGAGAAAACTAAGACACAAAAAGATTATTCTAGAGAGTGAATAGAGGCTAACACTTGTAAAAAACAACAAAAAACCCCCAAAAACCCTGCAAACGCATAGAGTTTTATTTTGTCTTTTGAACACTTGCTACGTTCTGGGAACCATGGTAGTCAACAGTCTTGGAGAAATAAGACACAACCTAGCCCTTAAGGAGCTCTTAGCCCAGTGGAGAGAACACACAAAAATAATAATGTGTAAGAACATTGTTCAGGTTCTATGACAGAAGATGTTATGAAGCAGGTCACAAATCAGCACCACGCAAACCATGTGTGTCCCACAATCATGTCTTCTTTGACTCTGTGACGTTTTCAGAAATATGAATCAAGGGTTAACAGTTAAAAATTGAGAAATTTCACATCTGTGGCTACCCAAAAAGTGAAAAGTCTAATGACACTGAGTTCTGATTCCTGTTTGTGCACCATCAACTTGAGCCCAGTAGCTGCTACCTCTAAGGGTGGTGTGCACATATTATTTGTATATAAGGACTCATGTTTCTTTAACAATTTACAGGAGAGTTACCTATAGACATTTTCTACCAGGAGCACATTTGCTGTAATATTTCACCTTGGTAACACTGCTCATGTGACCCTAGATAAAGTCACCCACTGACATTTAAGGCGGCATACATAAAAATTATCAAGGCAGTATTGACAGGAAGAGAAAGGACTGAGGTACGTTAATTGTGTGGGGGGGTGCAGATGGAGAGCAATGATGGGAAGACAGAGAGAATGGTGATAAAATTATACTATTTGACCTCCCTCCCTCCATCTCTCCCTATGCATACACTCCTCATGACTTCTCCAGAGAGCATGTCCTTCCCCCTGTGGTTCACAGCTTGGATTAAGAACAAAGGCAACTGCAAGTACTTGAGACAGCTCCCACCCCAGACTGCGCAGGGCACTGCAGGGCTGCCTCAATGCGGGGGTTAAGTGAATCAACTCTACCTTACTTTCCTGCATCAGGACAGGGTACAAAGCATAGTGACCTCCAGCCGAAGGCAGATATGAAGGAGACTGGCAAATCCTCAAGACAGAGTAAATGAATCTTTCATGTAAATGAACACATCAGTGCATGCCCTGACATGTTCATCTCTCATTCTCAAGCCTACTGTGAGGAGGCAATGTTTACATGCCTACGGGACATCTGTATTTCAATATATCTGGACTGAGTTAATTTAAATCGCACTGATAAATGTCTTTGAAGATGGTCTATATTGTCTATGGAGAGAATATTTTCTGTGAAGCATGTCTAAGTGGCCTTCAAAGTCAATACAAACTAAAATGAGGCTCTATATGCAAAAGGCAAGCACTGTTGGGGCTTCCCTGGTGGTGCCGTGGTTAAGAATCCGCCTGCCAATACAGGGGACACGGGTTCAAGCCCTGGTCCGGGAAGATCCCACATGCCATGGAACAACCAAGCCCGTGCGCCACGACTACTGAGTCCACGCACCACAGCTCCTAAAGCCTTCGTGCCTAGAGCCCACGCTCCACTACAAGAGATGCCACAGCAATGAGAAGCCCACACACCACAACAAAGAGTAGCCCCCACTCGCCACAACTAGAGAAAGCCCACACGCAGCAACGAAGACCCAACACAGCCAAAAATAAAAACAAACAAATAAATAAATTTATTTTTTAAAAAAGGCAAGCACTGTCAATTAAAAGCTCACTATATGGTCCCAAAGGCACACCCTCAGCTCTTCCCTTTCTAATCTTTGAATTATCTACCTTGTCAGAAATTTCATGGAAAGGAGACAGACTGGGCCAGTGTGGGAATTAAAAGAAGGGAATGATTATTTCTAAGATACCTATTCTGTGCCTGGCTCTATTAAATGTATCAACACATTTACTAATTTAATCTCCCACCATTAAATGTGAGCCAGATGAGGGGAATATTGTCTCTTTATTCACTCACCCTGTACCTGCAGTACAATTCCTGCACATAGGACATGCTTGTTTTGGCTATCATATATTGGTCCTCAGCACCAATCCTTAAACCCCTACCCCAATGCTCTCCACTATATCACAGGGGCTAGAAGCCTGAGAACCCTATTCCCAGAATCTCTTGTTAGCAGGATTACAGTCAATATTGTTTCAATCAGAGTAACTTTCATGAGTTTGGGGATGTGGAAAGGTGGTGGCAGGATGGCACAGAAGTCTGTGGTGCTATGGCTTCTTACAGTTTCCTCAGATTCCACAGTTAACTGTTGGTCTCCAGCTTCAGGGCTGCAAAACATCTATGGCTCAGGCAATGGCTTCCTGAAATATCCCAGTTTGGGTGTATCTGCCCTTACCCCTGACTATCACTCCTCCAGCCCTTCCAACAATTTCTAATCACATTAATACCCTAAATTACAACTCTTTTAAAATACATAAGGTGCTGTCTGTTTTCCTGACCAACTTAATGTTCCATAAAAATTGAGTGAAAAAACAACCAACTCAATGGGCAGTAGTATCCCTACGTGCAGTTGTAGAATTGAAGCTACTAGAGATGAAATAACTTAAGATTACACAGCAACTATTAAATGTCAGAGCTGAGAGCTGAGCCCTAGAGTGTCTGATGCCAAAGTGCTTTTGCTTTTTCCATTCAGACGCTGCCCTCAATAGGTATAACATACCATGTTGCCACCAAAATCTTATTTCAGAGGTTAAGAGCTGCTGTTTTCACTGCTCCTAAGGCTAGTGCACTACTGTGGCTAGAAAGCTCGCTATAAATTGGAAGGGTACATTAATTCCCAAGGCAAGCTGTCTATTAAATATATATGAGACCCAGTAGGATACCCTGTTAAAAGTGTACATTATATCTGCCTTATCAGTGCAGATACCGTGTGTGTGTGGCACACAGAAGAAGCTTGTAAAGTATTAATTGAGTGAATAAATGAATGAAGGTTCACTGGTTTTGCTTAGCCAGAAGTTCCTTTGCAGATTGTATGTATGCTCTGGTGTCACTTGGGTCATAAACCACTTGCGGGCTGGTAATTCCATTAACCTTAATGCCTGGATCCCTCCCACTGTTCAGCACCGGGAACAATACCTCCTAGGCTGTTGGTTTTCCTTGAGAAACCTCAGTTGTCAAGAGCACTGTAATTCTGAGGCAGATGGAGATAATCTATACCTACTTTCCAAATGAAACATCCAAATGAAAGACTGAGGCACTGCAAACTATTAACCTACGTCTGTTGTAATGTAATGGAAAACTGCATTGCATTTAGAACCTAACAGATCTGGGTTCTCATACTGACTCCTGTCACTTACTAGACCTGAAATCTTGGGCAAGATGTTTCTGTGACCTCAGTATTCTCATTTACATAATAGCAGTCGTGATATCTCTAGAGCTACTGGAAGGAAGATCTATTACAGACAGAAAGCACCTAGCACAGCATCTGGCCCATGATAATGATCCAGTGAGTGAATATAGTATTGCCATCATCAATACTGAGGAAGGGTCTGTTGATACATAGGCAGGCTGGTCCATATTAGTCCACAAGGCTCTCCAGTTCCAAACTGGCAGCAGTGATGTGAAGGAACACTTAAAAACATGTTTTTCACATTTACAACTGTACTACCTAGAAAGGTTATATAATTGCAACGAATTGAGTGTCCGTATATTATAACTTTTGTAGGTATCATGGTGTCTGGTGACTTTGGGTGGGGGAGAGTGGGAACGGCTGGCATAGAGTGGGTGGAGCAGAATCGTCACACCTCACTTTCCCTTAAAATGAGACCCAAGATTAGACTTGCTAGAAGATTCTGGGGGTGGACAGGTAGAATTGGGTGCCTTTTGCATGCCTTGAGGTAGTAGTTAAAACTGTAGGAATGAATGAGGTCATGGATAGTTTGGGATTAAATGAGGGAAGACCAAACCACACTTGATCTCAGAAAACTCACAGTAGCAGTCTCTAGCCTGGTGCTTGGCACACAGCAGATTCTCAGTGAATATTTGTTGAATTAGTAAATAAATATCAGATTGGAAAGTATATCAATCTTTCTTAAAATGCCTGTGTCCCTCACTTCTTGTATGATCTGGACTCAACTTACCTTTGAAAAGCTAACTGAGAATGTGTACTTCCTGAATATTCCGAGTCTCTCCGTTTGAAAATGTCTTCTGAAAGCCCATCAATCAGCACTGATACGTATTTCTTACTTTACCGAGACCTGGCAGGCACCATGAGTTTTCCCATCCTACTTACACAGTCTAAGTAAGCTCCAACTCGACTGAGGACAGAAAACATTTTTTTTTTTAACATAACTTGAAATTCCTCCGTGTCCAGCAGGGTGTTCGGCCACCAAGCTCTCAATAAATAGGGACTTAGTGCTTGATCAATCAACTAGCTTTTAAAGTACTGTCAGAGAAGGAAGAAATAAATGGATTTCTTTGGAACCTTAGAAGTGTTGAAAAATAAAATGTGTGCACATAAATGATGTTCAGCTTGGAGAATAAAAGACCGAAGGAACCAGAAAGAGGGCACTGAGCTACTGGTAAAAGTAGAACTGGCGTGCGAGGGAGAATCTTGCATGGAAGAGGCCGGCAGAGTTAGTTCTAAAAGAGAAGAGATGGGCTCCTCTTCATTCCTCAACTGTTCCTGGGTTACCTTCTTATGTCAAGTACTGTGCTCGGCAATCCAGATACAACAATAAATAAAGCACAGTATCAGGTCTTCCAGACTTTATGGTGCAGGTATAAAACAAGGATACAGCTACAACATAACACACAGCTTGGAGCAAAGGAGGGTACCAAAAGGGGTACACTTGTTAAAGATCAGAATAGCTCTAGGGTGCTCTGTGTCTGCCAAGGATGACCTGAGAGATGTGACAGACATCATGATTTGGGGGTTAAATAAGCTTGAAGAAAGAGAGATAAGAGAGAATTTCAAGACTAAAGAGTTTACCATTTTCTTTTACCTTTTTTAATGCATGTGTTGGTTAAACTACAATAATAAAAATTCAAACCACCTTGTGTCCTAGACAAAAGAAACCCAGACCTGGAGTGCCTTTGTTCAACCATTAGGTAACTTGCCTAAAAGAAAATGAGTACTCTCTATTGCCCTTCTGGCAGTTCTCTGGATATTTTTTAGAGAATGAAGAGTGCATTGCCATAGAAACATGGGTTGGAGTTCTCTTACAGCTGTGTAGATCTTCGGAGTGAAAAAGACAAGGATGGGGCATACACAGGGGTGCATGTGTTGGGAGACAAGTCAAGTACAACTGCATTCCACTGGGATTTTTCTCAGGCTTCTGCCAGCTTGACCCACCACCTCCCCGATGATTTTTATAAACATTTATGTGTCATATTCTCTGCTTCATGCTTTCACTAGCACTGCCTTTTAGATCATTGCTAGACCTATGTCATTATCAAAAAGTTATTTATAGAGAACTGAAATCTCTTGCTTTTAATTCTCCCCCACCCCATGAGACCTACTTCTGCCCTCCGCAATTATATAAGTTTATAGTCTCTCATCTCTTCAAAAGGCTCTCTTGTTTGAATAATGTTATCAGTGTATTTGCTGTTCTAATTTGTGAACCTAAGCATCCCTGTTTCTTTAAGTAATCTTTATCAGGTAAGGCTTCCAGTCTTCTGTTCTCCAAGCGGTTACCTCTAGGAACAACTTAATTATAACTATCTAAAAAGTGACCCCTGTACACAGCACAAAACTCTCCCATGGGCTGAGAAGAACCGATACCCAAGAGAGGATCATGACTTTCCCAAAGTCACACTGCTGGTTAAGTGGAATGGGCACAATTCAAAGCCAGGGCTTCAGCCTTCTATGCCTGTTCCCATCCAATCTATAAGTATCAATGAAGAATGAAGTCCCTTTCATTCCCTCTCCAACTGGATCTTAACACAATAATCTCATTCCAGCCCCATCTGCCTTACTTTCAATAATCTTCTTCCAAATCCAGACATACACTGGAACTGACCAGGGCAACGTGGGATGTATGGTCACCCTTCTATAATTCCTTAGGCACAGTTGCCTTTTAATAATTAAAGCTGCGTGTATTTATAGGAATAAATCAAGAGAATAAAATATAAACAAAACAAATAAAGGAGACTTATTTTAAGAAAAGATTTCTTAAAATAAGCTTTTGTCTTTTTTCTACATTAAAGATTAGATAACCTTTTCTCAGTGCATCCAATGAATTTTCAAGTGCATTTTTCACTTATTTGCCCTTTGAAATGGAATTATTGCCATTTAAAGGTGATACGCAAACTCTGTCATCCCTCCTCTTATTACAGCTATCTAAGTATATGACATTCAGGCAGACGTACATTGCTGGAGGATGGTGGACATGGAGCTGGTATAATGTTAATACATTCTCTAATTCACTTGTAAACAGGATTCTGTTTTCATTTCTGTCAGTCCTGAGATTTGGACTGAATTTTAGTTTCCTAGTCCCCAGGACACAAAGGGGCATATCTAAGTGGTCTTTACACATACTTATCCCGAATATGAAGTTGACCACATGGCAGCTGGTCCAAAACTGCAACCAACTTGTCCAAAATTTGTAGGGTCTATGCTGGAGAAATTAGTGCTACTTTCTCCAGAAGTAGCTAACTTCCTTCTAGTTGGTTCAGGGTCTGCTAAGCATGTGCAGAAATTAAAGAAAGAGGAGGAAGCATGGTCCCTGCCTCCCACTCACTTTACAATCTCCTAAGGAAATGAAGTAAAAAAACAGAATGATGAAGCTCAAGCTGAAGTCCACTGAAGAAGAGATTTAAATGGACAGCACTGGTCAGCTCTGGCATCACAGATGTGGTGGGCATTGAAGCAGGGTAGAATTTTCTCAGAAAGGGTGGATGGAGGGCCTTCTGACTCATGCACAGAAACACCCAATTATTAATTTGTACTGTGCTTTTACTTTTTTCAGATCCTGTGCTAGGTTCTGAACACACAGAAAGAAAAGTAAAACACTCCACTGAAGGTTCTATAACTGAATACTCAATACTTACTATTGGAACCATAATGATTTGGGAATACATATTCCTTATTTGTAATTCAGTATCAGAAAGTGTATCTATACCACAGAAGGAAACAAATCCCTTTGGGCTCTCTTACATGCACATATTCATGAAATCCTAAGTTCGTGTTGATGAAGAAATTTCACTAAAATACCCAGCAAATTCCACCTGGTCTGTGAAACAGGTTCTCTAGGGGATATCATGCATGTTTTTACAAATTCAACTCACTGGCTTGCTCCTGGGTGGATAACTAATTATCCAAGAATTCTGAGGGACAAATGGATTCCTTTCTATTGTTAACACATATATTCCCAGAAATTTATGAGAAAAAAATCAGCACTATAAGCAAATTAATATTTCCAATAATAGTATACTACCAAGGAGTGATTTGATTAAAATCTTCTCCTTAATACAATAAAAAGGAAGCAGATTTCCGTTTGTCTTGGCTGCTTCAGTATAATGTGGATCAAAGGCAAGAGTGTTGACTAGATCACCTGCCAAAGCCCCCTTCAGTCTTTCTATTCCATATTTTTTAGAGGTGTAATTTCTATTGATATAAAATAAGCCCCTGCAAAGGACCAAAAGAGTGTTCATAGGGCTGAAACGTGAAAGTTTTGTAGATTTACATGCAAAAATTAGGTTCTGATAACCATAATTTAATTTTTTTAAATAGAAGGAAATATTTTTCTTCATATTTTATCTCTATGACAACCAAATAGGTTTGGAAACATGCTATCTTACACTAATTAAAAACATGGCCTCACAACTTGGCCTTCTATGAATATTAAATGCAAATGTGTGAATTATCTAGTTTCAATTAGGCGGCTGCATTCCTGGCTTTCAGTTATGAGCAAACACTGTTTTGTATATAGAACATGAATTGAGATTTGGTTTTTAGGAATTAGATAAAACTAGGGGAAATGAAAGGGAGCCCACTGCTTGAATCACACACCCTGATGTAGAACTTAGAGGTCTGTACCCACTCATTTACCTTTTCATCCTTCTATCTGACATTATTGAGTGCCTCCTATGAGGCAGTCAATGGGAGGACAAAGAAAAATCTGTCCTTCCTAATGAGCTCCCTCTGGTGATGGCGACCCACATAAACAGATAATTATGAAACATGCCCAGAACATTTGGGATATAACGAGGAGATGGAACCCACTGGTGGGCGGGTGGGGTGGGAGGGACATCTTCTGGGAAGATACAGACAAACAAACTCATGCTTATTTGTTTAATTATTATTTTATTGTTTATCTATATCCCTACTCATTTTCCCTCTCTTGTATTATTTTGATGTAAATCATTTCATCTGTGAATACATCAATGTGTATCTCTAAAAGATAAGGACCTATTTTTAACATTACCACGATACCATTATCACATCTAAAATATTACCAATAACATCACCAAATAAATATCCAGTTGGTATTCAAATTTCCAATTGTCTCATAAATGTCATGAATTTTTTTTTGAAGTTTATCTGGACCCAATAGGTTCATTCATTACAATTAGTTGATTTGCCTTTTAAGCGCTTCCCCTATGTTTCTTTTCTCCTTGTTACTTATTTGTTGAAGAAGTCTGAATTTTAAAGAATGAGTGGGGGATAAGATAAAGGAGAAGGGAGTAGGGAAAGAAGTTTAGAAAAATGGGTTGCCAGGAACAGAAAATACTGCAAAGGCATTGAGGTCTTCCTTGCTTTCCTTAAAAATACAAATTCTGTGATCATTTTTATTTCAAAAACATTGCCCAGTATAAACTATCTCCTTACAATGCCCTTCTCCGTGTAGCTAGTAAATTCCTACATCACCTTCAGGGTTAACTCCAGAAATTATTCCCAAACTTCTCAATCTTACATTGTCTCCACCCTGCCTAAAAGGATGTATTATCTGGTGTCTATCAATTAACCATGTTAGATGCCAGGCATGCAAGGATAAATGAAATCAAACCCCTGCCCTCAAGAAACTCACTGGGGGGTATTTTTGGCAAGAACAGAGGTGATGCGATACTCTGGCCCATAAATGTACATTTCCCCCATATAATTTAGTCACAGCAAGTATACACTCATTGTTGTGTAAGGCATAATCTGGAAAGCAGTCAGAAAAAGTTAGATTTGCTATAAAATCATTAATAAATAGTCTTGCTCTTTCAGTTTCCATTTAAAGATAGAAAGTTTGACTTTGTCAGCAGGCTAAATGCTTAGAATGTGTGCTTTATTGCTTTTTTCTAATGTTCCTATGTTATGCAAAGGTTGTAAGAAGACTAATACTGGAAGATTAGATAATCAAATTATAATGAGTTTAGCTAGTTCCCTATGGCTCACATTTCCACTTTTTATATTGCTGTTGAAGCAACTGAAGCAACAAGCAATATAAAAATGTATTACCCAATCATATTTTTAAATGATGCTCTTGATGATGGAAGGCCCAAGAACACTTTTTCATTCACGTAAAGGCTGTCAATATTTCCTTGGGTTTGCAAATTTTGGCCTTTACAAGTAAAAAGAAAATGCATCTTCATATTCACCATGCCAGCACCTAATACAGAGCCTTGCATATAATGGGCAAGACTGGATAACACATGGGCTTTCCTGCCACTTTCTAGCTGTGTGATCAAGATTTATATTCTCCTCTCTTCTCACAGTGCTGTTATGAGAGGTAAAGGTAAAGAGGTAATGTGTACAAAGTGGCAATAAACACATGGGAGATTTAGTTATTATTTGTTAAATAAATGAATGAAAAAAAAGTGCATATTCTGCCCTGCCCTTCATTCCTGTCCTATCCAAATTCCTGGCCAATCTTTCCAGACAATCTCAAATAATATCTCCTTTATCACTCTTTAAAAAATTACACAGGGCTGTTTCTAAACATTTTAGCTCTTAATTATACATTGTTTCTACATCTGAATATTATTCTCCTCCATTGTAGCCACAAGTTTTAAAAAAATAAGATGGGTCTTATACAGAAGCGATGTCACAATATTTAACGACTGGCTGTGCCAGGCGTTAACTCTAGTTAATCTTTAGTTAACCAATTAGCTCTGTGAAAGGCCTGGGAAAGCAACTGGAGTTGGGGGTGATATAAAGCAGTTGGGAATGGGGAGGGCAAAGGAAACCTGTGAAAGGAAACCTCAAAACTAAACGAAGAGTTTATCTGGTTTGTGCTATAGGAAGTAAAGTTGTGTCACGGGATAATGGCACCTTTTAATTCTGGGATGACCTATGTGCTTTTAAATCAACATTATCCATCACCCTTCCACTATTTTTAGTTGCTTCTATCTCTGCACTGAAGAGCTGTCTAATTTGAAGAAGAAACCAGTGCCCTGGGGAGCATTTCCTACATGATCACTGCTGCCTTCTCTCACTCAAGCATGTTTTCTGAGTAAGTCTCTGGTTCCTCACTGACACAACTGGGCTGTGACCAGTGCCATGCTTGGCTTCATGTTTTCTGAACAGATGTGTTGCACCAGAAGCAAATGGCAAGAGAAAATATACTTTGCTTCCATTTGTTGACATTATTGAGTGTTCTTTGGGAAGAAGGTAGATGAATGCGTATCTAGCACCACACTCATTAGGCAGGTAGGTTGACAGCATTTAATGACCTTCATGAATAAAAAAATAATATGCCAAGATTGCATTTAGATGCCACAAAATTGTGAACAGTATGAGCAGACTTCCTACAGAAAGTAAGTAATAGTCTTGTCACTTCTTCTATGCTGCAAAACTAAAAAAACAATCCAAAACACAGCTAATTAAATTTGGAGTCAAGAGTTTTAATAGAAACTGTTACCAAGCCCACCCAGTACAATTTTATACAGGAAGTATTTTACTTTTTCAATGGCAAGAAAAAGTGAGTACTGCCTAAGGCTGAAGAACTAAAGAACAGATAAATTATATAAACTGTGAATCACACAGACACCAAAGTTTAATCTAATTTTGCTATAGAGCATTGATATTTGGCTAACAAATATTTCATTCTAGTCTATCTCATTCTCAATGTGATATATACTACACAATTAGCAAGTAAGCACATCTATTCAAAGGTAGCGTCATTTGTCTTATACCTTTTTTGGTTTTGTTTTTCTTTGTCTTATACTATTTTTTAGCATCAGAAATTTCATGACATCACAATCTAAATACATTTGAGGCATTGAGTGAATCATTAAACTTCTTGAATAGGTTTCACAGAAGCAAAAAAGGAGAAAAAAAGGATGACAATGGTATTGTCTAGCACTAAAATTCATAATTGTGAACCAGGGGACAGAAATTTTAAGGTTCATATTGAATTGACTCCATATCTGTACTCACACTGTAAAATAAAAAGATAAAGACATGACTGGTTTAGCTTAAAACCCAAATGCTATCATCCAATAGCAGGTTTTGGTGAAACATACATTAGGTTTTCTGTCAATTACACCACTAGTCAGGTGGCTTCTGGCTGGTAACTTCTGCAATAGTGCCAATGTGAAGATAAACAGAGAGTTAAACAATTACCTGGTTAGTTTTTGTGACTGCAAAAAGCTTTTTTTCTCTGCCTCAAAGCCTTCCCCTCTTTCTTATCTTTCGGCAAACTCCTACTCATTGTAGGGTGAGTCAGTATTTAAAGGCATGCACCATAGTATGCTTGGCCTTCTTTCCATTCTGTTATGTACTAATTCTAGTGGACATTTGTACACTGTGCGTTGTACATATAGCAAGTTGAAGACCACAGCATCCATTCCATCACCACCACCACCCTTTCCTTTTTTTTTCTTTGGCCACTCTGCGAGGCTTTCAGGATCTTAGTTCCCCAACCAGTGATTGAACCCCGGGCTCCCGCAGTGAAAGCGCAGAGTCCTAACCACTGGACCGCCATAGAATTCCCCACTATCTCTTCCTAACAGTAACAGCTGCCAGACTTTGTTTACGGGCTCATAAGGTTATGGGGAGGCTGTCTTTATCCTAAGCTTCAGAATGGGCTGGTGATTTGGCTTTATGTTCAAGGGTAAGCCAGTACGTTTCAAAGTGAATTTTAAGGACCATTCTCAAAGCCATTGCTTTCTGGCTGGATATGACTAAGAAAATAAGTTGTCCATGAGCCACTGACAATCATTCTGGGACCACGAGGGCAGTTAGTGTTAGGATACAGCTAATACCAAAACAGGCAGCATGCCAAAACCAAAAGAAACAGATTTCTTGACAACCCGGTGTGCCACAGGATGAGACCTCTGAAGCTGGCTTCACTGCCGTACTTTTAAGTTACAATCACCAATACATTTTCTTTATTGATCAAGCCAGTTCCTTGCAATAGAAAGCAATCTCACCTGCCCCTGTTATGGCACAGTGGGGATTACTCTGTGTTAGAACTGTGGGCTCACGTGTCCATTTCTCTTGGATTACAAATGCGTTGAGTTCAAGGATTATGAGTGTTCATTTTTTAAATCTCAGCACCTAGCAGAACATCTGGCACTAGTCTATGCTTAATAAATGATTCATAATAGACAAATAAACAAGCAAACAAGCATATGAAGTAAGCTAATCGGAATTATTCCAGCCAGAAAATATCTCTTTCCCAAGTATTTTATATTAAAAAAATTTTTGAAAGGAGTCCTCCTATCGAGTTATATATCCACAACATATCCATAACCATTTCCTATTCTAATTCAATCCTCTAAAAATGTTTCTTCTCCTTTTTCCCCTTAATTACATAAATAATGCATGCACATTATAAAAGTTCAAATGATACATAAAACATAAAAAAGAAAGTAAAAGTCGATGGGACTACCACCAGCCAAGGCATACACTAGGAAAAGTTTTCAATTCAGAAGTTAAATGATAAATTTTGTTTTGTCCTGTTTCTGCTTGCCAAGTGTGGCACACACCTTAGTCATCACAGAGTCATCAGTTTAACTGCTGTATTTTCAGACTGGGGGAACGTTTGATATAGGCACACTATGTGCTAAGTTTTAACTGTGCCAGATGCTTTCATGTGGATGAGGGAATAGCTATTTACTGGGACATGAGTTATCGCATTTATGTTTTCCCAACAGCCTTGAGACAGGAATTACTTTACTTGCTTTATAGCTAAGGAAAGCAAGGTTGCAAGATTTGGTAGTAGAAAATATGTCCCAAGATGCATTCTACCTTTTCATCTAGAAAACTACTTTATGAAGGTAAGAGTAACAGAAACAAAAACAAAACAAACAGACAAAAAAATCACTCTGGTAACTGCATAATAGCTTTCATTGCATTAAGAACAAAACAAAACAGGGCTTCCCTGGTGGCGCAGTGGTTGAGAGTCCGCCTGCTGATGCAGGGGACACGGGTTCGTGCCCCGGTCCGGGAAGATCCCACATGCTGCGGAGCGACTGGGCCCGTGAGCCATGGCTGCTGAGCCTGCGCATACGGAGCCTGTGCTCCGCAACAGGAGAGGCCACAACAGTGAGAGGCCCGCGTACCAGCAAAAAAAAAAAAAAAAAGCCCTCAAGATTCTTAATAATTACAGGGATTTTGCTGCCTGGAACTCCTGGACTGCTAGTTCTCCTCAGGTGGGTCTTTGTCTCCAATACAACAGAAGATGGAAAGAAGCCATCTTCTGGGAGAATAAGACGCTGGGCAGAAGAGAGGGCTGTAATAGTGATAGAAGGCCACACAAAGCCATTGATCATCACCTCTGCTTTTCATACCAGCCTGTAGGGCAGGGTTCCACAGAGTTCCTTCAGGCAGCCTTCATCAGCCCCCAGCACCAAGGGTTACAACAACAATTTAAAACTAGAGATAAGAAAAGGGCACCTTAAATTACCACTGGACTCTCTGAGCAACTACATTTTCAAATGGCATAAAGGACAAATGACAGAGTTTTAATCCAATTGACCCTAAAGTCACCTTCCAAAGTCAGTCTATGCCTCTGAACTAGAAAAAAGACCAGTATCTAGCCTTGATGGATCAGGTTGCTGTCAATTCCAAAATGGAACTTAAAAAGCTTTTAGTCTGAGATCTTCATAGCTTTGACCACCTTCTTGTTCAAGTGATTTCCTTTGGTTTAATGGGGGAAAGGGCAAAAACAAAAACAAACAAAAGCCCCACAAAACCAACCCACTGGAATTTTAGCTTCATTACTCTTAAGTACAGGTAAACATTCTTCAGTGCAGAGTATAGCTGTGCCTAACATTTTGGGGGCCCAAGGTAAGAACACAGATAGAGGCCCCCAGACCTGGGCCTGCCCCTCTTCTCTTCCATAGTTCCTTCCTGCACCGTAAAAGGCCTTTCATGCAGATGTGTGGATATTCCAACTCACAAGTCCAAGCTATGATCAACAAAGTCCCATTCCCTGGCCTCACCCCTAACCCCATGCAAATAGCAACCCCTTGGATTTCCTCATGCCCCGGGGTGGGTACAGAGTACAACCCTTGGAAGTGGGCTCAAGATTGTCTGGGGAAGAAATTCTGGGATCCTGTTTACCCTGAATGTGGTCTAGAAAGCAAGCTCCAAATGGGCCCATCCTCTTGGCCCAGAGACTCCTCTAAAGCCAGAGGAATGCTGCCCAGGTGAAAGGACAATACTAACTCAGGGTAACTTTTATATCTTATCTTGAATTTGGTAGACTTATGACCTTTTAAAATTTCATGCTTTTTAATACTAAATTTTATACTTCGGTGAGAATTGTAAAGATGACTCAGGAAAAAGTGATCTTGATTGGCACAGACCAAAAATGAGAGCAATGAAAGTCTCCTACTTCATTTTTTTATACTCCCTAAACTCTGATAGAGGTTAAATATGTGGGGAGAAGAATCAAGGCAACTATAGGGCCAAGATTCCAAAATGGAGCCATGTAGAGCTGGGCAAATCCTACTGAATCATTCCACCATGGTGGTTACAGTATAGATTCTAGAATCAGACAGGTTTGAGTTCAGATTCTAGCACTGCCATATGCCAATTTAAATTAGTAGTATTTAAATAAACTTTTCTCTAATCTCGTTTCCTAATTTGATAATGAGAAGCAAAATAGCACCTACCGGGTAGGGTTGTAATGAGGAGTAAATGAGAAAATGTGGGTAAAACATACAGTACAGTGCCTGGGGCGTAATAAATGATATTTATAATTAGGTACTTTAATGCAATGTCAGGGCTGGAATTATGGCCTATTCATTGTTTAGCAAATAACTTAGAAGGCTATGAAATATTATTTGGTATCAGTTTATCTCCATGCTCCCCATTTGACATCAAGTTTATTCTTTAAATAATTATGCAGACATGAGATACCATTCTAAGAATTAGTGAAATGTGAACTGAAAGGTAATCATTCTGTGTTTACTAGGTTTCCAAAATAAAAACAAAAACAAAATCATCTGACAGAAGTGTATCTTGCTAACAAGAAAATTTTTTATAATCTTCCTATTTAATGTGCATATTTCTTTCAAATCCAACATCAGAATGAGCTAATATATTTTACAAAATTCAACTTCTAACCATAATGACTACCTTTTACTGGGTCCCCTTTGTGCCAATCAGTGCACCATTGGTTATACATACATACATCATCTATCTGGTGTAATCTTCCTAACTTCCCCTCCCCAATTTTACAGATAAGGAGAGTGAGGTGGGGACCATGGAGACACAAAGCCCCTGCCCTTTCCATCTGCTGACTGCTGAAGCCAGGTCTTAGAACAGCTCCTGTAAACCTCGCCCCCTTCTACCCCGCCCCCCCCCACAACCTCTCTCAAAGAAAATCATATGTGTCATGTAGGTAAAATGTTCATGCCTCTTTGGCTTATAACCCTTTTTTAAGAGACATGCTTTTTGGTGTGTACGTGTTCTCTTGTCACAGTTCGTGTTTGTCTTGCTGTAAATTTGAGAATAACTCATGCTAAATTTTCTTTTGTTGCTATTGAAAGAGCTTATTCTTGGTGGGTGGAGAAGATGGAAGATGGAAAAACCACCACCAAATGAGAAGAAACTCAGTTTATGGAAATTAGTGCATTGGCTTATTTCTCCATAAAACCACACTGAATCAAGACCCAGGTACTGCTGCAAAATAAACCAGGGGCTCTAGCAGGAGATTTTTTAAAATGTAGTACAGTAAAATTCAACGTGCAATACATCGCAAAGGTACTTTACAACTGTATTGTTCTTGGCATTAAGATATATTAACACTTTTAGGAACCTTCAGCTGTGTGTCCTGAGCTTTACAAGCATCACGTGCTGACCAGACCATCAAACGCAGATGTTGGTTTATACCTGCAATGGTTTGCTGAATTTCCTATCTTAATAATTACTGCTGTAGCCCGGAGGCTTTGAGCTGAATGCAAGACAAAAAGACATTTTACAGACCCCTTGTGGGGCAGCCAGTTTGTAGATCAGAAACCAAGTCTCAGGTTACACACCCCTAAGTGCCAACCATAATACATCACTCCTCTGCTCTTTAAGCAGAACTTATTCAGAGAAATGGAAAATATGGAAAAGCTATTTATGGACAAAAGAAGAATGCCTGGAAAATGTGTTCCTGAAAAAAAAGATACATTCCATATTCCAAATTTGCCAAGTTTTGGTGCAATCAGAAAGTGTACTAGGAAAGAAGAAACAACTTTATTGGAAGTACAGTCGTACTGATGACCAAAATATTTATCAAGAAAAAGCAAAGAGCAAGCTGGTGAGGGGAAAAAAATGCATATTTTTTTCAAGGAGATGTTAAAACGAGTTGCTTTCCTTGAGGATAAAGAGGATGTTCTTGTCAGATCTACAGACTGCACATCTAAAGAAAAAGTGCAATTATGCATAAAGTAAATGCTTTGGACAGACAGTTATGGGTTCAGAAGACAGTAGCTCCTTGCCAGTGAAATAAAGCAAATGTCAACAAGCCAGACACACTTGAAACATTCAGAAAAATGTCTTGCTATTCCTTTCCATACATAATATGCCATATGACACCACAGTTAAATCTGCTCC